>NW_021704092.1:62104-74727 GCF_003719485.1 Trypanosoma conorhini | reverse complement strand
AACGCACCGTAGCGAATTCCCTGTACAGTCCAAAGTAATAACAATAAAAAGGAACCCGGCGGGCACATATTACTAACGCCGTTAGAGGCGTGTATCATTCATGTGTATGGAGTGAATAACTCTCAGTAAATTTTTTATTGTGTTTGGAATTGACCGTTGCTTCGTGTTGGTGCGGGGAGGGGAAGAGATGCAGCGCAAAAAGCCCTTCCTTTTTTTTTTAGTGGAAGATAAACAAAACACCCACCAAAATGATGGAAGCCACTATGGGCAGACCGATAAAGCACTTTACTTTAAGAGCTCCCCGCTGAAATAGAAATGACAGGTGCTAGCGAAAGGAAGAAGAAGAAAGGAATGCGGTGGAAAAGCAAAACAAAGATGCATGGCTAGAAGCGGCCGTCTACCTACAGCTGCCGTATGGGTTCCAGGTGAAACAGCCATTGCGGAAATAGTTTGCCGCATCGCCATGCCTCTTAGAGTGGGCTGGGAGGGGGTGTGCGCAGCGGCGGCGGGCTTGGTGGTCTTGCGCAGGCGTCACGTCGTCTTGCTCCTCCCCTTTTACTTCGGGACGGTGTTGAGACTCCTCGTCCCTGAGGAACTTCCCGCGCGCTTGTCGCAACATCCTCCGGCGGCGCTCCTTCGCGAATTTAGGAATAACCCCAAAAAAGTACGGCAGACCATCATGCATCGTGCACCAGATGTGAAAACGTCCTTCTTGAACAATGCGACCCTCGACATCCCGGAGCCATCCCTTGTCGCTGTGCCTAAACGTGGCCGCCGCAAGAAGCTTC
The DNA here is from genome assembly GCF_003719485.1 of Trypanosoma conorhini. NCBI lineage: Eukaryota > Euglenozoa > Kinetoplastea > Trypanosomatida > Trypanosomatidae > Trypanosoma > Trypanosoma conorhini. The sequence continues at coordinate 73,939 of NW_021704092.1, read as the reverse complement.
TTCACCCAGCAAAGCAGCACCGTCTCGAGGCTCACGTCCGGCTGCAGCAGCCGCCTCCATCGATGGCGCACATGATCATGCACAAGAAGATCGCCGTCGTAAAAAACTTCGGCCGATGCCTCGTCTTCTTCTTCAGGAGTATCTTTTCTTCTCATCAGCGCGGAAGGGGACGTTGCGTTTTGCCAGGGGTTAACGACAATGAATACCAGCTGCATCGAGCCGTCGCGTGTGTCGTCAGCCTCCTTCTCTGTCTGGTGCAAGACGACATCGTGAATGCGCTGTGGAACGCACAATTCGCCCGTTGTTGGATGAACACCAATGCGTCCGCCGTAGTCGTACAGGGCGGCGTTAATTACATTTTGCTTCCACACATGCTGACCCCACGGCTGTGGGGCAAAGCTGTCGGTGCAGGGGCACAAGAGTTGGCACACGGCCCGAAGAGCCCTCTCCTGCATCCGGAGCAGCAACCGACTCCCGCGGACGCTCACCCGAACACCCGCCGGGAACGTCGCCATCGACACCAGTTGCCGTATTTCGGCGACAAAATGAAGGAGCGAGGCGTGCGACGCGAGTCCCAGGTGCCACACTGGCCGTGCGACAAGATCCTCCATCCCCGCCATTCTGGAATGCAGCGCGTAGTAGCCCAAACCCTCAAGTAATCCGCGACCAAAGGCTTTTTCGGAGACGGCGGCCTCACAAAAGTGACAGGCGCAGAGCACGGGTGGGCGCCGCGACAGGGGAAGGCTCTCGATGTATGCGTCTTCCTCCCCCTCTGCCACCGGCGTTGCGTCATACCCGCGCAACCATGATGTGCCGCGGCACATCGCAGGAAGCAGCGAGTTACACCCAACAACACGGATTGGCGTTGGCGGCACAATGTAACCGTCACTTCGCCGAGACGCAAGAAAGAGCATGCCGTCGTTTTCCATTAGGTGCAAAATGCCATCGCACGGAATAGCACACTTTCTTGGGGCCTTCCTCATCGCCTCGTCGGAGTCCACGACGGCCACCACAGCCGTTGGAAGCGCCCTTAAAAAACGACGCGGTGGCGGCACCTGCTCCGCCAGACGAACCTTGGCCTCTTCCTCCTCATTGCCCTCGCATTGACTTTGACGATAATGACAAATCACCGCTCTGGCCTTGCGCCATGCGAGCTCCGTCCGATAAAGTTCCTGCATTTCCGCGTTGGTGTCGGTAAGGGCAGGGACGGTCCCTTCGGTCACCAACAGTCTATACAAATCCTCCGTCGTCACCTGGCTTTCGCCATCACGGCATGCATTTCCCGTCATGGCAAAGTTTTCTTTCGCATTCCTCCCCTCACGCGAGACGAAAAAGTTTGCCGCTTCGTCTGTGGGTAGCAGAAACTCCATCATGTCTCGTTGATACGGCGCGGACGGGTCAGGCTCCAGCTCTTCTTCGCACAGCTCATCCCAGGCATCACTGGCCTGCAGGTTGCACACGCCCCCCCGCCTCATGCCACCTGCACGCCAGTGGCGCTCATGGGATGGACCCTCGTTCAGCGCAAACCCGTACTTCATCGACTGCGAGCCGCGACAATCGCACAGCTGTCGGAACGCCAAACAGTCCGCCGACGGAAAGAAGTGCGGCGTGAGCGGAAGTCGTGCCATCTGCAGCGTCGTACCACTGCGGGTAAAAACGAGGGCCACTGGGCTCTCGTGGAACTCACGGCTCGGAACAGCCCCCATCACGCCCGTCAGTGTCTGCTCTTCGTTATAGTGCGCGCGTCTCGTTGCTTGGGATGCACACTTTTAAACCCCCGGTAACACACACACACGCACACAACTCTTCACTCGTGCTTTTTTTCTCTCTCGCTGTCAACACGCACACTCACAACTCTTCAGTTACCACACACCCACGAAGACAATCGGCCCCAGCCACGATAACCACTCAGCTGCCGGATTATCACGAGAATAACTTCCTGCAGAGTTTTTGCGGAAACGTCCCCCCTCCCCCTTTTTTAAAAATTTCTTTTTGATATTTTCCACCGTCGCCCAACTCTTCCAGTTGCTCCTTTATTTTTATTTTATCTATTTTAGGTTTTCTTCTGCAGGGTTTACTCCTGCCAAGTCCCGGCCTTAGTGTGACTTATGCGGCTTTGCTGCGCCAAACAAAGTGAGGCAGTGTGAGAGAAAGAGGGAGGGTAGGCACGTTGACAGGCGCCAAGGAGCAAATCGGCGTCAGAAAAATGCCCTCGCCGCCACCGCCAGCCGGTGGCGTACGAGCACCAGCGTCAAACCAGCACACAGAGGCAGAATCGTCACGGCATTGCCCGCAGAAGCAGCGAGAGGAGGGAATAAACAGAAACGTACATATGTCGTGGGGGAGAAAGAGCGAAGAAAAGCGAGAGAGGAAGGCGATCGTGGGGCAGAATGGAGTTACACACACATATACACACGCACACGTAAGCATACACGTACGGCCCTATCTGCCGTGGCGCATCATTGACATCTCCACTGGTCCCGATTCCTCTGGCCAATACCCGTTACACATTACGGGGCGGGGGCTGCACGCACGGCGCACGCCCTGCATCCCCCTCCTCCTCCGCTTCTCCCCCACACGGGGACGTCATGCGTACAGCCGCGAAACATCCGGCAAAGACTAAACAGTATCACTTGCACTCACGGCATGCGCGTCGTCTTTCACCTAGTATGCGAAGAGAGAAAAAGAGGGAGTTCCAGCCTTGACGAGAGGGCGGTTCAACACGCTGACGGAGCTCATTACGGCCCGCAGGGAAGGCAAAAACAAACAAAAACGCAAGGCAACACAGTCAGCGGAAAACAAATTCAGAGTAACTCACAATAAAACATGTAGAGAAGCTTCGATGTGGAATGTGAGTAAGACAAAGAATGTGTACAAACGAAGGACGAGATAATATATATATCTCTTTTTTTTTTATTACATCCGAAGTGTGTCTTTCTCCTCCATTCCCATCCAAAGCGTAGTACGTGTGTCCCGTCACCCAAGACCCGTGTAGCCATATAACTAATGAAACCAGTAGTCGGTATGCATTCATTCCTTCCGCATCTTTGCTTCTCCCGCGCTACTTCTCTCAGCACCGCCGAGAAGATGCGGGGCAAGCGGCCCACAGCCACCGGTGCCCCGGACCTCGACACTGTCTGCAGGAAACAAAGCAGCAGACAAACAGCGAGGATTTTTTTAAAAAAGGCAAGGGACCCCCACAACCCACACACACATACAGGCCTCTTCTAGTCAGTGTCACTGTCGCTGATGTCAGGCGCGGCTTCTTTGGCGCCCCGGCGTCCCGCTGACAGACGCCAGAGGCAAAACGCAATGGTCATCGCGTAGATGCTTAGCGTGATGAACAGAAACGCGGCATATGTAAACGAGAGCATGATGTGGACGCTTTTTTTCTTATCAGTTCTCAACCGCTAAACTCCTTCCCTTTTCTGTGTCAGCCAGAAATAGAGCAACAAAGGCAACACAAAAAAAAGGAGGAATACGAATAAAAACACACAGAGAACAAAATAAAACAAGCGAGGGGGTAAAAACCAAGAAGCATGCACCCTCCTCCTCCTCCTCATTTTTATCAGCGCCACAAGGCAGACTCAGAGGGAGTAAAATGAAAAAGTAAAAGGGTGGTAAAAGGGTGAAATACGGTCGGCACTTCATCTTAACGTTTGCCGCCGACTCTTACCTCCACCACTTTTTTCCCCCCCTGCTGTATGCCTCACCGGCGTTGCCGAACTTATACAAGACGTCATTTACACATGCACGCAGGCATCGGAACTCGTCCTGCCGCTTCTGTGCTATATATATATATATATTAGTACAGATGAACAAAGAGGTAGTACAAAGAATAATACTCATGCTATTAATAGTAAAGACAAAAAAAAACACGGAGAAGGGGGATCTTTATGAAGCCGTGAGAAGAAAACTGGCGCGCGCGGGGGCTGGGGGGACAAAGCGGTGCCTCTGCCTCTGCCCACCAACACCCACCGGTGCCCCGGACCTCGCGCCGCCCTCGTCTTGCTCAGCGAAATGCTTCACCGCCACCCCCTCCTCTCCCCTCAACAGAGGCCCACAGTATACGCGCAGGAGATATATAAACAGAAGAATGACAAAGAGAAAAACAAACAAGCGCACGAATGTTTGTCCTCTTATACAGTCTGGAAGGAGTAGGGAGAAAAGTTGCGGATATACGTACGCATTTGCGTACCGAGTTAGATGCAGATTGTCAGAGAAGAAGAGCGAGAGAAGTATGGAAAAAGCTCCTAGGCAGCAAGGGTTTTGCTTTTCCCGCCTCCCCCCGCTGCTCTCCTCCTCTCATTCAGACTCCTTGTCTTCCCCGCTGGAGTGATCAGAAAAAGGGTTTTCTTCCTGATCACTATTTATTCCAGCGAGGGATCTTTTCGCGGCTTCCTGCTCGGCCACACGGAACCGCAAACGCACAGCCAGGTAAAGGAGCATGTATAAAACAATCACAGCGAGAGCCATCAGCAGGAACCCAACATACCACGCACGCTGAAAGAAGGGAACCGGGGCTTTCTTCGCCGGCTGCCGCACGTAATGTATTGTGCCTGGCGGGTAAATAATGGGGCCAGTGCTGAAGGGTCTTCCTGGAGGACGCGTCTGCCACGGAAACTGCGCCGCGTCACACACGAGCGGGCACACAATGCCCACCTGCAGAAGCAGTGCGGTGAGAGTAAACAAGAGCGCGGTGAGCGGCATGGACGCTAAGCGGGGAAACCGAGGCGGCAGCAAGTCTCTAAACCGATGCGCAAAAGCTGCTCTTCCTCCAAACTCTTTTTTGGAGCAGTTTTTGCGCCTACAGGACTTTTCCTGCGGTGCTGCTGATTGTGCAAAGAACAAAAGGGAGGCGCGAGAACCAGCGAAGCGAATCAAGACGAACGCACGCACACGCACATACGTCAAATGAAAACAACGGAATAGTGACGATTCGTCGCCAGTTGCTCTCTATCGCACCGAACAGAGAGCGAAAGTAAAAAAGCAACAACAACAATAACAACAACAACAAAAAAGGTGTATTGAACTCCCTAAAAAAAAAGAATATCATCTCTCGCCAGTTAGACCCCTTGCCCCTTCCGACGCCATCAAAAGCCCAGGCCGAGGAGCCAATGATGCAGAATCAGCCGACCGTCCATCCCCACGTTGTAGACGTAGACGCTGTGACTCCGCACAAATATCTTCTTCGTTGGGAATATCTTTAGCAGCTCTTCCTCAAATCGGAAGATGTCGCCTTCCACCTGTTGAATGCGCAAGAAGAAGGCCGGCATGAGATTGCGTTCGTTCATCGAATAAACCTTCCCGGGCAAGAAGCCGTTGCTGTTGCGATGGACGAAAAAGGGAATTGTGTCAAGTGGGTCTGCCGGACCAAGTGGCGCGTTGTAACCCACAGCAGATTCCCTGCCAATTACGCCTACGTTTTGATACTGCTGCTCTGAAGACGACGACGACGACGATGATGAGGGTGGCGGACACAGCTTGGAAAAGGCATGAAGTTTGTACCTTAACGGGAGCTTCAATAACTCATCGTAGACATCGCTACGCAAGGCCCGGTTCCACTTGCTGTAGTGCATGCCCGGCACTGGCTGCACAGCGGCCACGCTCGCCTCCGGGGGCATTGCCCCAGCGGCAATGCTCTTGGCTATGTCAGTGGGTGGCAAAACGTTGATGTATTTCCCGGTAGAAGGCCGCGCGTCGTGGCCAAGTGCCGCGATGGAGGCAGTGCCGCCGAGCCACATGCCCCGCAGGAAGGAGCGCTGCAGCATAGACAGGTGTTGCACTAAGAATAAAACAACCGCCTCGCTATGTTTTTTCTTCTTCTTGTCTCTTCCTTCTTTCTTCCCACCCCTCTCCCTCGTCGTGTGCTCGCCGCCCCGTTCCTCACCCCACTTTTACAATGGCCGCAGAATGTATATGTTTATATATACATGTGAGAGAAAAAGAGAGAAGAGAAGAGAAGAGAGAGAGAGAGAGGAGGGGACAAAACACAGTAAAGATACATCGAGCCAAGTCATAAAAATTGCGAGCGAGCATTTAAAGTGCAGCAAGAGCCGAAATAAGCATGGGTCGGGTGCCGTGCTAAAGGAGGAGAATTACCACATACCCCTACTTTTTTTTTCTTCATTCTTCCTCGTTCCATCTCGTCAGCTCATTTCGTCCAGTGTTTTCTCCTCTTAGAAGGGACCACAAACAACATGGCAGGCTATCAAGTTTCATCAATAACATGTAGGCCCGCGCGTGCGTGCGTATGTGTTCCCAGCGATTCTGCCTCTATTTTTTTTCATTTTCTTTTTTCTTCTTCCCCACCCTCACTTCTCCGTGAGTGGCGGCGGTGGAGGGCTCTTCATCCCTTCCTTTTTTTTCTTTTTCATTTTATATAGTTTGTTAACAATCACACGAAATCGTTCCCCGTCAACGGCGCCTTAGAGAGTCATTGCCTGCAGCCGTGCCTTCGAACGTTTGCCCACCTGGGCGCTGTACGTCGCGGAACCAACGGCCTGCACAGTACGCGTGGCCGTGCACCAATTGCACCGGAGCTCCATGCGTCGACCCTCCTTCGTGAGTGTCGTGTCGATTCTGTGGCACGAGTTGCACTTCACGAACTCGTCAAGATACTTGTAGAGGATGTTGTCAAACGCCGTTGACTTCTGAATCTCGTACTTGAGAATAAGGGCATCGTTGCTGTCCAGGTTGCCACCTACAGAAAGCTCCTTCTCAATGTAGTCCTTGACATCCTGGACGGGGCGGTTGAAGGCCTGGCAGATGCGTCCAAAGTTGGTGATAATAACCTTCTTCTTTCCAATCTTCTCAAGCTTTGGCTCAGGGAGTTTATTGCGCTCCGACATGGCACTGCTCTCCTTGTTGCGGTTGAGCGCTACAAAGAGGCGCCGCAGCATGACGCTGTAGTTATACCCACAGCCCTCCTCCGTGGCCTTGTTGCCACCGCTGCTGCTACCCACCTTTGAGGTAACGTCTAGGAAGCGCTCCACCTGTGGAACCTTCTGCCGCTTCTGCCGCAGCTGCTCGTGCTCCAACATGCGCTTCTCCACCTCCTGACGTGTCACGCGCTTCAGCAGTGCATGCAAATCCTCTGAGGTGTAGTTGTCGTATGCAATCTCAAAAATATCCTCCACAGTCCCAGCGACGTGCGTTGCAGCCGACGCATCTCCCATTGCCAGTGTCGTTGCTGCCGCCGCTGATGGTGGAGCGGGGCCAGCAGGTGCTACAGGGCCCATTGTGACAGGATCCTTGTGCGTCAAGAGTGTCGCTTCCGGGGCAGCTACGACTGCCATTGGCGCCTTCGGACGAGAAATCAACTTCTTCGGCTGTTTGACTTCCTCCTGCTTGGCTTCCTCCTGCTTGACGTCATCCTGCTTAGCCTCCACTTGCGGCACCGGTTTACTTTTGTCGCCGGCGGCGGCGCCGCGGTCATGTCGCTTGATCCTCGAGACCGGCTTGACCTGCTCCTCCATCCCTCACTCTTTCTTCACTGGTTGGCTTCTTTGCCAGGAAAACGGGTACAGCGAGAGAAAGAAGAGAAAAAAAAGGCAAAATAACAAAAAAGTACCGAAATAATGGAGCTTCATGAGCACACTGAGGTGTGGATGCAATCAAATCACTCACTCTTGCAGCACGTAGAAACATTTGCCCGTACGAGGTCAAGCAACACCCTTTCCTCTCTCTCTCTCTCTTTTTCTTTTCTGCCCCCTTGCGAGGCGGCCAGGCGCCCGCGGACGCCGCCACCCACTGGGGCAATTGCGCGATACTCCATTTTTACTGACGGGGGCGAGTTTTATGAGCATCTCCCTCACGCAGCATGGGCCGATCGGCGCATCCGACAGTTGACATCTCGAACTGCCTTGCTTACCGCAGACATAGTTTGGGGAACAGGTGCTTGTTGGCCAGCCCTTGTTGTTTCCCCTCTGCCGACTGGCAACTGCGCAGGCAGTGACAGCAAAAAAAAAAAAGAAACGGAAAAAAGACTAAAGCTGGAAATCGCCTCCATTCTGGAAGTCCTCACCGGGGCAAGGAGGGTTCCTGTAGGCACAAGTGCGGGAGTTGCGCCCCTGCCAGTCTGGCTGGCAAAAACCCTGGCGCCCGCCAGTGCGCGAACAGATGCGAGTATACCGTACGCCTGCAGTAGCTGCAGGTGCCCCGTTGCAATTGGAAAATGAGGGGTCCGCCGGCTCATTCGTGGTGTTTGCCACAACTGTGGGTCTGGTGCTGTTCAATGCTGCGGCCCGCGGGCTGGCGCGTCGCTGCGTGCCCAAACATTCCATCACCCCGAACATCAGAGGCGGGAAACACCAGCTTTCCGCACGACCCGACCGGGGGGTCGGGCTGACGCTTATGAAAGGCAGTCAGGTGCTCCGGGGGACACGCGCATCCCCATCCGTCTGTCACCCCCGCAGCCGTGAGTTTGCAGGCCCCCACCGCACAAGGGCCTTCATTGTGCACAGGCGCGTCTCTTCATCAGCGAACTTTGCTCGGCAGAGTTATAGGCGGGGAGGCGTAAATGCGCTTCACCCCCACCCCACCTTTTCATTTTTTTATTTCGCCTGCTCTCGGGCAGCGAAGCAAAACCGTTAAACTCCGCGGCGGGGAAGACAAAGAGGGGGAGGGGGAGGGCAGTTTGATACACACACTGAAAAACAATGAAGAGGCACACACGGCGGGGAAGTAGAAATGAGAACAGCGGCAAGGTCAGGGACAAAAATGCAATCAGCATGACCATCGCCGAGGGAGAGAGAGAGAGCAACCGAAGGAGAAGAAAGAAAGAAAAAACAACAACAACAAGAACAAAGAGTGTTTGGAGAGGGGTGAAACCATCGTAAATATATGTATACATATATATATATATATATGTGTTTGACGGACGAAACAGGAGAATAGGGAAAACAATAATATTAAAAAAGTGGGGTGGGGAGGAGAAAAGGAAAGAAAAGAAGGGACCAAACAACGGCAACGACAATAGACGACGGCAGCTGAGAATACCGAAAAGGGTGGGAAAGAAGAATATATATATATATATATTAAACATGGTAGGAAAGCGACGCCACCTTTCACTGTGGCACGGGCATCCCCCACATCTCCATCCTTTATCATTCTCATCGCCATTCTGTACATTTTATTGCTTGTTTGCTTGAGGTTCGTTTCCACCTCCGACAGCATTACACACTCGCCGCCTTTTTGCATCACGGCATGGGCGTGTTTGTATATATGTGTGTGAAGGAAATGTAGGGAGGAAGAAGAAAAAAAGAAAAAAAGAAAAAAAAAAGGACCGACATGGTCATTAGTAGTTCCCGCAACACAATGGCAGACAAAATTTTCCTTTCTCCTGCTTTCTCCTTGATGTCACCATCGTGAAAGTCAGGCGTCTCACGGGTCGAACTGACGCTTGTGGGGCGGAGCAAAGTCTACTGTCTAATGTATTGTCAGCGTTGCAAATATATGATTGCTTACCATCCCGTCCCCTTTTGATAATATCCTAATTTTCATCCTACATCCTACCATGTGAAGGACGCCATACTAAACCTCTCACTATCAGAATCCTCGGCCGGTACCATTGAATATATGCTGCCTGTCGTGCTGTTGCCGGAGTGCGAATTTGTGAAAGGTCTCAGTGGTATGAAATCTCGCGTGGTGCATACGGAGTCGCTTCGAAGGTCACTGCGCAAGGAAGGGTCTCTTGGGAGCCTTGGCTCCTGGCTCTTCGCGGCACGCCGCGCCTCTCCACCGTCGTCAGAGCTGTTACCCCGTCCACTGGGAGCAGCGTCGTTGGCGCCAGAAGATACCCAATCCCGACTCGTCCGGGTCGAGCGGCGGGACATCGCCCTGGCGCCTGCGGGATCCACCCCCGGGGGATGGTTGCTTGGGGTGGAGAGGACGGATTTGAATGCGGCGGCGTCGTACCTTCTCCGACCAGAGGGGCTAAAGAAGAGCATGTTGCTCGACGCCAACGAGGGGTCCGGGTTCTGCTGCATCGCCGACGACCTCCGCGATGTGGAGGGCAGAGCACGCACAGAGGGCCTCGTCTCCATCCCATGCCCCAAGTTGTACGCAAGCAGCGAGGTTCGCGGCGGTTGTGGTAGAATGAAATTACCATCAATGTTTTTATTATCAACACAATTGCCAGTGAGAGTATGCGACGTACTTATACTACCAACAACACTACCACCACCGCCGCCACCACCATTACCATCACTCTTCTCCATGACTGGGAAGGCTAACGCCCTTCGCAGCAAAGACTTGGCCCACCGGGATCCCTTACGCTTTTTTTTCTGCGGGCGTTCCTCTGTGGAAATCAATTCACCGCGAAGCTCACTTCTACGTCGGCTCCAGATAGCACTCGACAATATACACAAGTTTGGGGTCTTCTCCTCCGAGGTGCCTGACATCCGGCTTCCTGACGCAACCCTTTCCGCCTCTTCGGTAGCGATTTCCTCCGTGACCTCATGCAAAGTCAGCGGTGTTCCTTGCCTCATTCCTGAGAGGCATGTGGGCGAGCCCCTTCCCGCAGTTAGGCCTTGCATTTGCGTTTCCGTTTTATTGATGTTGGCGGACCATGCAATGACTGCCTTTGACAGCGACGGCAGCGTCGTAGGGGACGGATCCCCCACCGAATCATCCTCGGTGTCCTTCATGGAGAGTTGCGGTGCCGTGGAGGAGGAAACCAATTGTTGTGAGGGGTCCTTCCCCCCCTGAGAGCGTTCCTTGTCTTCATGCAGCAGTACGCCGTAATCATGGGTCTGCCCACGAAGAATAGAGTTTTGCCGAGGGCAGGACAAAAGGGGCAGTGCGACACACACCGGGACATCCGGAGCAATCTCCACCGTGTCCGGCCGTGGGCGTTGGGGCGCATTTGGATGCACGGCCTCCGTCGGCGTCTCGATGTGCACGCCCATGCTCCATGGCGGCGAGAGTTCTGGGGTTGAGCCGAGGGTTTCCGCGCTCATCGTAAAGGGGTCTACCTGTGCTACTCCCTCACCGCGGCGCGCGGTGGAGCCGTAATGTCTAATAGCTTCAGCACGGTTAACTCCTCCCCGATTGTCGCCGCTGCAAGAAACCATGGCGAGATGTGGCCTTCCGCTACAGCATGGGCCACTCAGATGTCGTGGGAAAGCGGCACCGTGGGGTGGCGTTCTGGGTTCATTTACTTCTATCAGCTTGCCTTCAGCGGAACGACCATATCTCGCCGAATACGCTTGCCGGTAACGTTGCACGTCCGGTGGTCGTGCCCGCAAGGGTGCCTTAGGGTTGCAGTAAACTTCTTCCCCGTGCTCCTCTTTGCCTTCTCCCTGTTTCTCCCCAAGCGCCTGATTGAGGCCTACATTCACATACGGAGACCCCCGCACGGCCGTTTTGGCTCTACCGGCGAGGAGCCTCTTGCCCATGTTGCTTAACCTGGCGCCGTAGTGGGCGGAAGGCCGCACACCTCCTCTTGCACCGTCTGGACTCTCTGGACGCATGAAGCAATGGGACTCATCGCCTGTAGAATTCCACCCTCCACAGGAGTGGGCCGAGGAACTCGCCGATGACGCGGCTCCGCCACCTTCCCGCCCGTTCGCGAGGGCTTCGTGCTCGGTTGTTGTGCTCATGACGCACGCAGTGCAACTACCCCCAGGGCGGAGAAACGGCAAGTGTGAGGAGACGTGCAGCCCGGACAGTCCCACAGGGCTCCCCACACCCAAAAAAGAAGAACAACAGCCTATCAAGCTTCCTCAAAGTACCTATTCCCTACAGCTGTGGAGATGCTTTTCGTCCACGCAATACATAAAAGGAAAGAAAGCCAGCAACAAAAAAAAAAAAAGGAGATGGAGTTGAGTGTGA
>NW_021704092.1:32745-61900 GCF_003719485.1 Trypanosoma conorhini | reverse complement strand
GGTAGACCTTATTTGCTGCACGCGCCTCATTCCATTGGCGGTGGTGGTGGACGCAGGACTTTGTCCTCCTCCCGTATTTCCACCTTGTACCCCGCGGAGCTTGTCTGCTCCTGCCAGTGGTGCTTGCCGCTCGTTGGCCCCAGCCCACGCTGCTGGTGCAGGTACTCCTTTCCAGGCTGCACGTCTTGAAAGTGCTGAAATTGCTGTCGACTCACCTCAGGGTCGTACACCTCCTCCATGTAGGTCGCCACGTCTTGCCCCGTGTCCTTCGGGATCCCCATGCTATCATACTCGTAGCTGCGCGTGATGGTGAAGTTGTGGTGCTTCTCAAGCACATAAACGGCCCGCCGGGCCTCCTCAATGCACTCATCAATCAACAACTTCTCCGTCGCCATTGCCCGGCGTCGAAACGCAAACCGACAGTACGCAATCATGCTGCGTCGCCTGATACTTTTGAAGTTCATCAGACCCTTCAAAATATTGCGATACAAAAGGAGCACTAGACTCTTGTGCTCCGGCGTGGGGACGTACTCCCACGGCTCCCGCTTGCCTGTGTGCTCCTTTTGCCGTCGCTGCGACAGCAGCGCCGCTCCTGCCACCCCGCCGCGATGGCCACAGCGAAGCATGACAGACACCGCAGCCACCACTCTTCTCGGTAACTACACAATTGCAAAACACGAACACACGCACGGGCGGGGTTCTTTCTCTGCGCCTCTCACGCCAGGAGACGGTGCGAAGCCTGACCCGTCGCTGTACCCGCGGCGGAGGGCGCCCCTGCCTTTTTCTGCCTTGCCGTTCCCCTCGCCCCACCCCACACTTGCAAGGCACAACAACCCTCTACGGTTCCTCCTTTGTTTCCGCGCATGCAGACAGCATTGGAAACGGTGCAAGGAACCGTAGCGGGAAATGCATATATTTAGTTAAATAAAAAAAAGGGGCGAATGAAAAGTGAGGAGGAACTGTAAAAAAAAAAAACAGACGATCCGCGCACGCATTTGCCCGCACGGACCAAATGCAGCCCACCGCCGTGTAGATCGGCGCGAGTGAAGCGGGCTATGCAGTTATTACATATATGCATGTATACTCACCTACGTGCCTCTCAGTACGCCAGCAATCACACTACTGATGCCTTTTACTTCCTCACTTCCCTCTCTCCCGCGCTACACCTTTCATTTGCTCTCGAAACAATCGCAACCGCACGAATACTAAAACAAACAGGCAAAAAAAACAAACACAAAAGACAAAAACAACAACAACCAAAGACACACATCTAGTCACGGAGAAGCAAAGCCTCTATGCTTGCGTTTGTCCGCATCCTTTTTTTTTGTTTTTTGTTTTCTTTTTCTTTTTCATTTTGGGAGACGGCGAAGGAGTCGACTTTGGCAGGACGGCGACGCACCACATCAGCCAACGCCCACGCCACAAAGATATATATATATATATATATACGCACATAGTCGAAGCTGCGGCCGTGACAAAAGAAAGAAAAAAATTGTGCACGGAGGTTGCTGTATGCGTGTGAGCAGCCCATAAAAAAAGGGGAAAAAAACAAGAAGGCAGCCACAGTCCCTCCCACCCACCCGCATTCAAGAGACACGGAGGCACTGAGAAAAGAAGAGACGGATAGGACAAATAAAATATGGAGGAGGCAAAAAAGAGCAGAAATAAAAAAGAAAAGCATACGAAAAAAAAGGAAAAAGGGAGAGAAAAAAAAGGAAAATAAAGCTGCCTACACATGCCATGCGTTTTTTTTTTCCGCCCCACCTTCACTACTTCAGTGGAACACTCACACTTTGATGATACCGAAGAGCCTCTCTCCCCCCTCCAGGACAAATAATAATAATACTAAACGGCATTACATCTCTTCACGGCTTGGCCCCCATTAAAAAAAAAAAAAATTATTTATTTGCATTTGTAATGCTCCGCACGTTACTATCCCAACTGCTGGACCGACAATTCCTACACACACGCAGGGAGTGAGCGATTATGCGGGATGAGCACAGAGTAAGAGGGAGGGAATAAGCATCAAAGATGCAGCTATTGATGCGCCTCGTGCCATTTCGATCGCGCTCCTGCTCTCTCGCCTCGTCTGCTCCACACTGACCCACCGCTGCGGCGACTCAGAGGTCGCGAACGTTGCTGAAGAATGGGCAATTCGGGTTAAACCGCACCACGCCATCCTCGAGCATGAAGCACCGCATCGCCACTTCAGCCGAGGGTCTCTTGCTGTGATTTACCCCGAGAAGGGAGACGACAAAGCATGCAAAGGCCATTGAGTAGTTCTCCGCCAGGATGTCGTTGAGGATCATCGCAGCAAAACCCTCCTTCTTCGCCTCTTCGTACATGATGCGCACTGTCTGAACCGTCACACGCGCCGTGGCGAGGGCGTAGAGCAAACATCCGAGACTCCAGATATCACTGGCGGTCGTGGTCTGGCCACTCCAGCACTCTGGCGCAATGTAGGGGCGCGTCCCGCCACCGCGACCCGCGCGGCGTCGATCTTCCAACATAAAGGCCAACCCAAAGTCTGTCACAACAATCGGAATGATATCTTCCGAAAGCTTGACGGAGCAGCCGGGGCCGTAACATAGCGAGAAATGAGACTTTTTCCGCAATGGTGCACCGCCAGCGCCGCTTTTGCCGTCGTCGTCGTTGTCCGCTTCGGAGCTGTGCAGCTTCTCCCCGACGTACGCGTCGCCATCGTTGGGTTTCTCGGCAGCATCCTGAGGCAGTTTCCTGGAGATAAGAATGTTCTCCGGCTTAAGGTCACGGTGCACAATAGGTGGACGCTGCGCATGCAGATACTGCAACACGGAGGCAAGTTGATAGGCAATTGACAAGAGCTGCGGCTCGGTTAGGGCGTTTCCACGCATCGCAAATTCTGCCTCAGTCTCCCGCCCCAGACTACTATGGCTGCCACTTCCCAGGGCAAGGTCAACGTTGCTGTAGCTCAGCGACCCCGCCGTGGCGGGGCCTGACGCCTCGTTCGCACGATCGTGCGAGGATTGACACTGGGTGTCATGGCTATAGCTCTGCGAGGTTTTTCCGGGACGGAAAAATGAAGGTGTGTCGTCACTCTCCGACCCCACCCGCACCCACGCTGATGTGGTGAGATGATCCATCGCCTTCTTTGCATCCTCCTCTTGCGCCTTTATAAAGCGTGCCCATTCCTCATCCAGCTGGCGCTTTAGCTTGGCGTTGTGCTTCGCCGAGTGACGAAGAACGTAGCCACACAAGTCGCCCATAGGATGGTACTCCATTACGAGACACAAATAGCGTGTGTGCACTGGCCCAACTTCAGGCGTGCCAGGCGTCGTCAACCTAGCCATGACCTGGGCCACGGCAAGGGGCGGCTTTGCGACGGGCGTCGGTGATTTGTTGGTTGCGGACCTCAGAGGTAACGCCTTCCCCTCTTCACGTTGTTGTTGTTGTTGTTGCTGTTGTTGTTCCTGGTGCTGTTGGCGTGGGTGTTGAGCCTTGAGTGGCTCCTCATTCAATCGTACCGCAGCAGTAGCCACGTTAGACGGGGGACAAATCGTGTTCGCCGCGGCGTCTCGAGTAGGTTGTGGTTGCGGCAGTAATACAGGAGGCGTGGGTGCTGCTGGTGACGTTGTAGTTACAAGGCCGTTATTATGAATAACCGCAGTGGGGTTTGGCGGCGCGCCTGGCGCAGCAGAATCAATGGCGCTTTCGCTCATCCTCGCTATACGAGCCGCACGAACAGCATCGGCGACCGATCTCGGCTTTGTCATGGGTGCCAACTTGTTGGCCGCGTCGTTAGTGCCTGAAGCTGGGGAAATAAAGTTCTTGTATTGCATCGTCCCCACGGCGGGCTGCACGTACCGCAGCGGAGCATGCTTTGCGGTTTGCGTAGCGGCAACGCCGTTATTATTTACCGGGAGCCGCACGGTTGCTGGAAAGTTTCCCGTCTCCGCCAAGGCAATATCAAAGTCGGTGTAGTGAATACCACCACTTGGGGCATACGAGGTGCGCTTCTGAGGCACGGATAGACCTCCTTGCGGCGTGGTCGGTGCTGGTGGCGGGGCACCCGCGTATGAGACCTGCGCAAAGTTGCTGTAGTGCACCACCTTTCCTAGAGGGTGCGGCGGCATCCCCGCTGGAGACGTGGGCAAGACGTGCCCACTTGGGCTCTGTGGCCCGGGGCATCGAGGTGCGCCGCCGCCGCCGCTCGGCTCCTGCGGCGACCTGGAGTTTGCGCAGCCCGCCACAGCCGTCGACGTCGCGGGGGCCGGGGGAGGGGGAGGCGGAGGCGGAGGCCGTGGTGGGGCGCCCGCGGGCAGCTCGGCCTGCGCCCTCGCAAGCGCACCAGCATCAACGTCCGCATCATCCCTGTCCCACTTGGGGCTGTGACGAGTCCAAGACGCCGCGTTGGCAGGGGGCGATGCTTGCCCGTCTTCGGCACTTGACAGTGCCTGCTTTCTCGCTGCCGACGGGTTCTTGGCGCCTTGGATGGAACTCGCCGTCAAACGAGGCGGCGCGTTGGCAAACACGTGCCCCACTGAAGAAGGCGGTTGAAGATGTGGCACTTCCTGCGGCTTCGGCTCACGCAGTGGCGTGGGAGGTTGCCCCCCCGCTAACGTCATGACCACGCGTGGGGTGTGCGCCGCCCGATTTATCCCAGCGGCGTTCCTCTGCTGCGGTGGTGATGGTGGTGCGGCTACTGCGGCTGGTGCTGGGGGCGTTAGGACACTTGCGGCCTCAGGTGAACTGCGCAGGTGCCCCCCATCAAATTCGTAGTTCATAAACATATCCACCAGGCGAATAATGTTCGGGTGCCCCTGCAGCGAGTTAATCGTCTCGCACTCCCCAATGGCGTCCAGCCGCTCCTTGTTGTCTTTGCACACCAGATACTTCAGCGCAAACAGCTGCCCTGTGGATTTGCGTTTGACCAGATACACGGAAGAAAATGCCCCCTCCCCAATTCGCTGCAGCACCTCGTAGCGAGACCATTGTGTGGTGTTTTTCACCAAACTGTCTCGCTCCGATTTTGGGTTGGGACGGGTCGGCGGTGTCGTGGGAGGCTCATTCACCGCCACTGCGGCGGCTACGGCATTGTTGCTGGTGGTGGACGCCCCGCCGTTTCCCTCCCCACCGCGCACCACCACACTAACTGGGGCAGGCCCCTCATCTTCGGTTTCATCGCTGCTGCTCTCTCCGAGGAGTAGACGCATGGCGTAGTCCCCATTGCAGCTGGGCGGCTGCCGGAACCGCCCAAAGACAAACACCGCAATCGTCACCACTGCAATCCCAAGCATAACGCTGAAACTGATACCCAGCGTAGACAAACTTTGGCCTTTTCTGTTTGCTGGGTGAAAGGGGTCCGGCAAGGCACGAATTTGAAACTGGGTAAACATGATTGGGGTGAAGAGAAACCCATTTCGATCTAAGAGGCCCGGGTCCGTGCCCGCGGCGCTGGGCAGCCATACAGGGCCATTTGAAAAGCACACATACACGTGGTCGCTCTCAGCGCGTGGTTGAAACTCGGCGACGGTCGCATCCTCTGGAAGCCGAAACACGCGCACGTCAGACGTCCCCGCGGCGTTGCCAATGCAGAGCGGGTTACTTGACAGCCGTGCGTAGCCATCTATCGGTGGGTGGAGCGTCAGGCGCAGCGGCGTGTTGATCGGCACCACCGCGTCAAGTTTAGCGACACTGGCGGTGTGTAGGCCACTACCGCGATAGAAGACGCGTGCAGAGGCCTCCCCGTCTGCGCCGAATCCGCCGAGTGCGAAAAAGGCCAACATGGTACCCAACACACCCGCGGAAAGCGGGAAGGCGAAGGGGGCGGACGCAGACACCGGAGGGGTGCTTGACGTCCCCAAGAGAGAATGCCACATAAGAGCGTTGCTGCCGTTCGTAGGAAGCCCGACACAGTTCAACAGCTCCTCCATGTCGAGGCAGTTGACGAAGCTGACGTTCAATATGAGGCACAGCTTGCCGTTAAACGCGAACAAGTACCGATTGCTTGAAAGGAAAGGGTTTCCTCCGTCAGCGTTCGGGTAGCGCAGCTCGAGGTTGGCAGGCAAACTCCGAACAACCAGGGTTGGAAGTGACGCATTGGCGCCAGGACTTGCACCGTCGCGGTCAAACACGCTGCCAACCATAATCGCCTGCACCTTCACAGAGGGGTGCCACACGGTGGCGGAGTGGCGGCTACAGTACGACAACGAGCGCTGCGTCTCCTGCGTCGCACCCACACACCCCCGCTTCACGTTTGCCTCCTCGCTGGGCACATCAAATCGTGTTTCACCTCCAGCAACATACATGAGTTCACTGTCCATAGCAACCAGCGGGTTTTGCACAGCCGCGTCGAGCCGTGCAGCCTCAGGTGTGTAGCGACGCGACCTTGTGTCATACACGTCCGCTGTGGCAAGGGCCTCGCCGGTGATAATGTCAACCCCTCCAATGATAAAAATGAGATGTCCACGTGAGCTGCATGTGGCATTTGCCCGAAATGGAATTGGCTTCGCCGCGCTCGTCCCACCCGTTTCTTTACCGCCAAACCTCCGCGGAATGCTAAAGTGATCCAGCACGCGCGTCAAGCTGCTGGAGAGATGCCAAATGCCTGTGTACTGCTGCCTCACAAGGGTTGAATCCAGGGGATTTTGGTGCTTAGGGAAGTAGTACCCACACGGGCCAACAACATAAAAGGAGAAGCCCTCGCCTCTTTCGGCGTCGACATCGTCTACGCGCACCATGGCGGTGGGTCCGGCCACTCGCATGGGAACCGGCGTAAAAGCTGCGCCATCGCCCAGATTCCCTGCGTTCAAGAAGATGGGCAACTCCACGAGTTTCGTGGGTCTCTGCTGGTTGGGGTCTATAATCTCCACCGTGTTCAGCGCCTCTGTGCACACGGGATTCTCGCAGCCGCCCACGGCAAAAAGTGAGGCATTCGCGAAGAGCACCGCACTGTGTGCGCGGCCAACCGTCATGGTGGCTCCAAACGGCACCCAGTCCCTGTCAATGTAAATGCCCGCGGCGGCAGGGGCGCCAAGAAGCACCACCGTCCATGCGGCGAGGCAGCAGATGAGCAGAAGCGTTAGCCGCATGATGGACCGCAGAGACAAAAACTGTAGTTTCTCGCGCCCCGCACAGAAGGAAGCGGCGAGCAGGCGTGAAAAAGAGTGGAGGAAAGCCAAGGCTAAGGGAGGGACAAATCGCAAAATAATAATAATAATAATAATAAATGTCCGACACGGATGCTATACACCACCGACAAGTGCGGATCTGCTCCTTTTCCTGTCACCCACTCCGCGCAGCCGCGAAGCTAGAACACTACAAATTATATATATATATATATAATTAAGAAACTTCTCTTCTTTGCGCCCCACCACCTCCCGCTAGACCGCACAGAAAGGGAAAAAAGGCCAACACACGGGCGAAAGCAAAGCAGACGAGAACAGCAGCGAAATGCAGCGACGTGCGCCGTCACTGCGCCCACTTGACGTCACTTGGGACTTTTGTTGCTTTTGTGTTAATTTGCTATAGACAAACTCCCTCGAGACTAGCGGCATGCATGTAAAAAAAAAAGGGGGCGCAAGCACAAATAAAAAGACAAGTAAGCGCAGACCGTGAATAAAAAGGCAACACACATACATACATACACAGATAGATAGAGAGAGAGAAAAAAAAAGTGATGTATTAATCTCAGAAAGCGCATCAGATGCAGACGGAGGAACAAACAACCACATCCACACCTCTCGGTTAGTAAGGCATAAATGGTGGATGCTATATCCTCGGTAGGAGGGGACCATATAACCATAGCGAATAAAACGATAGGGAGAGAGAGAGAGAGAGAGAAAGAAATGTGTTCCGAGGTAACACACGCGACAAGAGAACAACAAGCATGACGAAAAGGGAACAAAAATAAAAAGGAAACGGACAAAAATTAACACAAAGAACAAGTGGAAAAGACATCGAAGGAACGCAATAAATGGATGGGGCGTGCATACTGGCAGCCGCGCCGCCTCAGCGAAGAGGCGTACATGGACGCTCATGACGAGTTGAATCACGACGTCGGCTCCTTCACGATGGTTGGGTTTTAACCACGGGAGGGAGCGGCAGGACCCCTTTTCTTCGTCGTTGACAGCCTCCCATCAGATGTCTCCGTCGAAAGCACTTCCACACTGAGGCAATCCATGGACACAGCCTCCGGGCTCCTATTCTTGCCGTCAACGTTCTCCGCACTCCGCAGGCTGGACTCGGCCGCAGCTGCTGGTGGCAGTGCTAAGGGCAGCGGCGATGGATCCCTGTCCCCCGTTACGCCCAGTGCGCCAGATCCTCTAAGCGTCGCTGGGACCGAGAGCGAAAGCAAAGACTGGGACTCCCGTGCAACGAAGAAGTCGCACTGTTCACTGTCCTCAACTATGGCCTCAAAGTATTTTTCTAGCTTGCGGCGCCGCCGATCCTTCTTGTTGGCGGCCGCGTTAGAAACGCGTGAAAGGTCGGGTGCGTTTTCCTCGCGGAGGGGTCCGTCGGCCGCGTTGAATGAGTGTTGCTGCTGGGAATATCCCTGACTCGACTCCGGGCGTGAATAGCGACCAAAGCTGCTCTTCTGTAAGGTGCCGCGTGAAGTGGCTGCTCCCGGTGGGGGGTGCACAGACGCGTCACGGTCGGCGCGCGTCGTCGCCACGGCACCACCCGCGCCACTGCGGTCACTTCCCATGTTCTGCTGGTCTCTGCCGTCGGGCCTCACTGCGTCCTCCCGCGGCGGAACCGCGTTGGCCGCGGTGGGTGTGGGTGTCGCCAGATTTTCTGGTGTCTGGCCCCCGCCAACGGACGGGGGCGCCGTGGGCGATGGACGGTTTCCGACGCCGCCGTTCCTGCCCAGTTGGAGGGAGCCGGGGAGACTCCTCCCGCCGTGGCCGCGGCTGCTGACGGCCTGCCCGCCACGACTACGGCCCTCCGCACCGGCGTCATCACTTCCCTCAGCGTCATTGTTGCTGTTGTTGTTGTTGCCCACGCCCTCGTCCTCGCTATCGTCGTCGTTGTCCTTGTAGAGAGCCACCATGACGCTCTCGCCATTGACGCCCATGACACCTTTTCGTCGCTTGCGAATGAGCCGCAGCGCCTCTTCGGCGCTCGGGCGACGCACAGGATCCGGCTCAAGCAAATACACAATGAAGGCCGCCAGTGCCAGGCTGTATCCATACACCTGTGTTAACTCATTAATCAGCTTCTTCTTAAAATCTGGCCGACTGCACTCGCTAAACATCACCTTCACATTGTCACTCTCCACACGCTTTGCGCAGGCCGCATAAAGAATACATCCTGTAGCCCATATGTCCACCTTTGTCGAGTAGCGCCGCTGCCAACACTCCGGCGCCACGTAGGGGAGGGAGCCAACCCCTGTTTCACAAAACGTTTTGTCCATCACACGTGAGAGACCAAAGTCTGTAATGACAATTCGCAGAGGCTCCGCGCTACCGTTAGGTCCACGGCCCTCTTTCCACCGCTGGCCGCGCGCGGTGTCGGATTCAAGCAGGATATTTTCCGGTTTCAAGTCGCGGTGAATGATGGGGGGTTCACGGTGGTGCATAAACTGCAACACTGTTAAGATCTGAAAGGCAACACTCATGATGGTTGTTTCTGGAATCATCGGCTCTGACTTCTGCTGCCTAATCCACTTCCCAAGATCCCCCTTCTCGTGATACGCCATAACAAGCGAGAGGTACCGCTCGCTCGGGTTCGTCACAGCCACCGCGCCACGTTGAGGACAGGCAGGAGGAATTTCACTGCCGTCATCCACACGTACCATGACGGACCCATTCGGGGAGTTCAATTGGTGCTCAGAACTCTGTTGCCACCCTCCACCAGCGTGCAGATCTGTGTCAAAGCGGTATGACATGAACATATCCACCAGACGAATCACATTGGGGTGTCCCTGCAGAGTGTAGGCAACCTCGCACTCCCGCATAGCCTCTAGGCGATCCACGTCATCCGCACACTGGAGGTACTTCAGCGCAAATCGCTGACCATCCGCCACCCGCTCCACGAGGTAGACGACGGAGAAACTCCCTCTCCCAAGACGATGCAGCACGCGGTACTTGCCATCCAGCAGGCTTTGCTTTTGATGCGCAGTGAGGGCGGCACCACGGCCCACGCCACGGCCATCACCGTTTTCATCTTCATCATCGCCATATTGCAAGAGTAAACGCCGTCGCTCCGCCTCGACAGCGCCCATTGCTCTGTTCTGCTTCACGAGTTGGAACAACCCAGCCGAGACAAGAAGCATGGCAACAAAAGTTGATATCACCAGCGCAGCGATACTGCCGTAGGACATTTCTTTATTCGGTACTGGGGAGG
Organism: Trypanosoma conorhini; assembly: GCF_003719485.1. Taxonomy (NCBI): domain Eukaryota; phylum Euglenozoa; class Kinetoplastea; order Trypanosomatida; family Trypanosomatidae; genus Trypanosoma; species Trypanosoma conorhini. The sequence continues at coordinate 51,574 of NW_021704092.1, read as the reverse complement.
GCGGCAGCGTGGTCGTCGTCGTCGCATCAGGCACCCAATTTGTGACGGGGGAAAGAACAAATGGCTTCTCAGCATTCAACGCAGTGTAAAAGGCAGTGGTGCAGGGTTTCTTTCCAGCCTTTTCTCCGTCCCATGTCGCCGTATTCACGCCACGCTCGCACTGCGGCAGAACAAAGGCCCCACTCGAGAAGCATACATACAAAAAGCGTTGCTCATAAAATGTTCTCGCTGTATTGTTTCCGTAAACGGGCACTGGGCGGCGGTGGCGACGGCGACAATGCTGTTCCCCAAAGGCGTAAGCATCACTGAAGCCATCGGAGCCTGTTCCATCTCCAGTAAGGTTAACGATGCCGTCTACGAGGGAACCTATAAGTGTTACAGGTCCCACCGCCATCGTTGTTTTCTTTGAAACAGTATTTGTTTGTGGATCCACCTCATCCACGGTGTACGGCCGTGTGTTGGCAGAGGACAGGTTACCAATGTCCAGAAGACGCGAATTGCACGTGGGCGACTCAGAGAGACGTAGCAGACACGGCGATACGCGATCGAGATGGGTGTCTGTCGCGTAGTTACTGGGTTGGATGAGGCCAGGACAGGCCTGTGCCAAGCTCTCGGAGAGTAGGATGTTAAACGTAAAGTTGTACCACAAAGGCTCATACCCGTTCACCAAGACGGTGATGTTGCCGTCGTTGTTTGGCAAGTCTTTGGGAGGAGGCGGTGGCGGCGGTGGCGGCGGTGGCGGCGTTGGCGTTGGCGTTATGGACGGACTGATGCTTGGTGTGACGCTTGGTGTGATGGTTGGTGTGATGCTTGGCGTAGTACCCGACGAATGCGAGGGCGTGTGCGTTTCCACGGCCTCAGAATCCCCCGCTTGCATGGACGAAGGCGAATTCGCCACCGCTTCCTCTCCGTGCCCCTCTTCTTCGGCTACCCCCGCCTCTGCCTCGTCTCTCGCGCGGTTGTAGGCCCCGCTGGGGGGCGTTGTCTTCTCATCCTTCATAAATATTTGATGCCCCGTGCGTTGCGGCTCCCTCTGCGCCGCCACCTCCCACGTGTCCTTCGCGAGGGAAATGTAATGAAACCCAACGACGCTCACCGCCACGTGTCCATCGTCAACAAGCATCCTTCCGGTAAAAATGTCAAACGAAATGCCCGCTCCGTCCGGCGGTGGGATTTGGCCGCCGACGAGATAGGCAGTGACGCCGCCCACGTCGGTCAAGGACAACAGGGCGGCGTTGCTGCGCAGCGGTGGGAAGTGAATGGGCACGGCTTCCACGACTTCGTACAGGTTCAGGAGATCTTTCCATACTTCTTGCCGATCGAAGGAGCGGTCATTCGTAGCCCCCATCACGGCGAGTGTGTGGTTATACATCATAAGCTGCGGTGAGAGCCAATCGGGCCCCCACGCATCGGCGTAGCTGCCAATGTTCGTCTTGACCAGCGAGGGGTCAATGACAGTCACCATGCGACTGAGCACGAGACCACCCTGCGCGGTTTCCCGGTAGCCACCGGCAATAAACACGAGACCGCTGCTTTCAAAGACACCAGGTGCAACAATCGGATCGTCAAGGAGCAACCCCGCTTCGACAAATTGTCCCGTGACCACATTGTACTGAGACACAGAGGCCAATGGCACCATCTTCTCCAGGGAGACCCCACCAACAATGTAGATGATATCCTCACCGCTCCCGACACAGCTGGCATTGAAACGCAGCAGTGCCTCCTCTGGGAGACTTGTGTTCCGTATATCCATTGTGACATCATCCAGAGGAGGAAACTCCTCCTGATACAGCCGCAGCTCTTGCACAGAGCGGAGAAAGGCATGAAATTCGCCGTCCCGATTTACCATCACATTACTAGGAATCATTGTGCAAAAACCTATGACGTACGCTGCCGGGCCAAGCCGAACTGTATTTGCAGTCCCAACGGCAGGCAGCGTCAGTTGCGCGGGGGCACGCGGTGGTAGAGGCGGCGGCGGCGGCGGCGGCGATGGTGGGGGAGCAGGGGGACCTGGCGCAGTATGATCAACCCCGGCTGACTCATTGTGTAGGAGCATCCACGGCAGCACGAGTGTCCCCGTCGTTACATCCACCACATTGATTGTTGAAAGGGCGCATTGACGCAAAAACACCAACGCCGGGGTGTATGGCGGGACAATGGCAGAGCCGCCAATGATTACTAAATAACGCCCCAATGTAACAGCGGAGGGGAGAATGCCAGTGTTGTTCATCTTTACTGCGGTGGCGCTCCAGCCCTTGAAGCTGACGCGGGTCTCGCCTAAGCTGCCCCTTGCGCCAGCTGCCGCCGCGTCGATGCCCAGCGACCGCCCAGAGCCTATGGGCACCGCAAGGAGCAAATGTAACACGGTCAACGCCAAGAACAAATTCATCCGCAGTGAAACCTGCGTGACCGACGATCTTCGCTGTTGCGTGGCGATGGGGGCAAACTGACAGCCGCCGCCGCCGCTACCGCTATGGTGTTCAACGGAAATGGTGTAGTCCAACCTCTCCAAAGAGGAAACGACCCCACTACGCATATTTGATTAATTTTCGCTCCTTCTATTCATCCTTTGCGCACTCCGTACACCACAATGCCAATGGACGCGACGGAACCACACACACACACACACACACACACACACAAATACACAGGAGAAGAGGAATAGAGAGAAAGAGGGAGAGAGGCGCACATACAGACATAAATACATGAGAGAAGAGAGAGAGAGCGAGATAGAGAGGCAGCTGGATATATAATTTAGAGAAACAACGACACACGTATCGTATGCATGTGTGTGTGTGTGCATGTAGAAGACGGCGCGTATGGATATGAGGCAAGCCACACCATGACACTCGCATCTTTGTGCACATTTCCTACTCTCGTTTTTCTTGCTTTCCCACCTCCTCACAGTCATCGGAGCAAATTCGAAAGAAACAAGACGAAAAAACTCTGAAAAAAAAAGGACTGGAGTGTGGAGAAGTGGGAGACTTGGTAACCCGCCTCGTACGGTTTACGTGCCTTCCCCCTCCACCACGTTGCGGTCCCCCTAAATGTGTTTTCTTATTCAGTAGTGTAGCTTCCATACTCCTTTCCTGCGTTCTCTCTCTCTCTCGTTTTTTTTTTGTTTTACCCCCCTGTCGTTAAGTGCCGCAACGGGCCCCTAACCTCATGCTGTCGGTCTGTGCGGGCGCCGGATTACACGCACGCACCGGAAAGGATCAAGGAAGACCAAGGAGGAAGGAGGCGCGGGGAGGTGCATAAATAAAACAGGGCCTTATTGACAGCTGTTGTTTTATCCTGAAACATTTTGTAAATAAGTGCATAAAATGAAAACGAAAAGTTTTATCTATTAATAACGTGCTTACATCGGCCCGACCACCCCGCCCCAGGCAGGAAAGAACAACAACACCTATCACCCCCGCTCTCTCCCTCTCTCTCTCACACACACACACTCGACCGCTCCCTCCCGCTTTCTCTCGCCGTATGCGTCCGTAGACACTTTTTTCTTTTTTGTTTCCTTTTCGTTCTTTTTTTTTCTCTCCCAGCCTTTTTGATTATAATTCGTTTCTTTTCCGTGCTACTTCTCGAAGAGTGTCCTGAGCGTGTTTTCTGTGTGCATCTTCTCAATAGCGCGGGCAAGCAGCGGGGCGATGGGCAGTACCCGGAGTTTTCGTGCGATTAGTGGGTTCTTGAACGCCTCGTCTTGGTTTACACTGTCGGTGACAACGACGAGGTCGATGGGGCTGTTGATGAGCCGCTCCTCGGCGCCAGCGGAGAGGAGGAAGTGCGTCGCCATGACGATGATGCGACTTGCCCCAGCCTCATGCAGCTTCCACGCCGTGCGGCAGATTTTAACCGCCTCGTCAATAATGGTGTCGACAATGATGCAAATTCGGTCCTTGACGTCACCCACGAGTGCCACGCCCTCGGTTTGGGCGGGGTTTTCTAGGTGGCGTTCGCGAATGGCTCTGGCGCCCTCCTCCTGTTGCCGCAGCGCCTGCTCGTAGGCGTAAATGCCGTTTGCGCCACTAGGACATGGACTTACTCCATCAGGTGGAGACAAAAACGCATTGAGCACCGTTCCTGCTCGTGGTTGGCGTTGCCGCATCATGCCCTCAGCGCCGGGGAACTCACCAGTCGGATACGCAGCGGTGAAAAATGCTTGCGTGGCTTCTGGCGGCATGCGGCTTGTGTGTGCCACCACCTCTGGGTCGGGGACCTGATTGAACTGAGCATGGGGGGAGAGCCTGAGATCAGAAGGCGCTGCAGCTGCCGCCGCCTCTGCCGCCGGGTCACGGGCCTCAAAGGCTCCGGGCGACACGTGTGTCAAGGGGGGCGACAGCTGACACACATGGCGGTGGACTACCGTGCAGACGGGGACAAACTGATCCTCACTTGACAACTTCTTGTAGTTCATCAGGGCATCTGCAAAACACTTTGCGCGGTTGACGGAATTGCCCGTGGGTGCCACAACCGAGATGTTGCGGAAATCGTGCCCCTCGTTTGTCAGCTGGGTGGCGATGAAACGAACAAACTCGTACCTGGCAGATATATTTTCCAGCGGCACAGAGAACATCCCTTCCGTCTGCTCGTTATACATATCAACGGTAATCACGTGTTGGCAGCCCATCTTTTCAAGCAGCTCTGCCACGAGTGCCATTGAGGAGACGCTGCTAGAGTAGGCGAGGTACGGGATGACGGCCGTTACCCGGGCGGCGGAGCTTAGCTTTGCCGTATGCAGCACCAACGCCAACTCCATGAAGGTGCCAGAGAGCGACAGGCCAATTTGATCGCACCGTACCATAGACTGAAGCACGAACACATCATCCCCGCGCAGGGTTCGAGCGAACTTTACGTTCACCTCCCCATTCGGAAACTGACTGCAACACGGCGGGAACCGTGCACACTGCAACACCTCACATATCATCTTTTCACAAAAGACGCTCGCGTCCCCGGATACAATGCGCACCGCAAAGTTTCCCTGTCTTTCCTGGTGTGGAAAGTTTAGCGTAAAGAAAAATGTTTCGCTGTGCGCTAGGATACGGCGGCTGTTGACCCCAGCCTTGTATTCATAGTGGCTTAAGTGTGCCACTGTCTCCTCATAGGTGAGGCGATACACCGTACCGTAGAGTGCAATCAGATCCAGCGCAATACGGCGAATGTCAATGCGTGGTTGTGCGATGGCGCTGTTGGCGATGATATCGTCCACAACCTTCAGATTCTGTTGCAACTCCAAGCTATCGCATGCGCAGCGCTCCAGAAATTTTTTCAAGATCTTGCGAAACGCCGCAAGGTTGAGGGAGCGGTAGCGCAGGATGGTCTGAACATTCACGTACAGCTGAGCAATACATTCATCCGGGCGTGCGCGGATCTCCTCCTCCGTCAGCTGCTCCAACTCACGCACCCGCACCAGGAGGTCATCCTCCAGCTGCCACAGGTAACTCTTCACCTTTAGGAAGGAGGCCCGCAGCTCCTCAAAGAATTTATTCTCCAGTTCCAGCCGCCGCTGTTTCATGGCCACCAGCACCGCCTCATCCTCTGTTCTTGATGCGGCCTCCGCGGCACCCCCCTGCGATGCGGACGAGAGCGTGACTGAAGTCGCCTCGGCCGCCGCCAGTGCCCTCCGCTCGTCGATCTCCTTTCGCAGCTGCTCCACCGCCTTGGCTATCGGCTTCAGTTCAAAGTAGGCCACGTAGTTATCGAGGGTGATGTCCGTGTTGTACTCCGACAGGAGGCGCCGGTGAAACGCCTGCCCCTCCGAAACTCCTTTGCCTGTCAGCAGCATGCCTCAAAGGGCACAACTTCTCTCAACCCAGCCTCTCTTGTATATATATATATATATATATAATTCCCCTTCTTCCTTAAACCTTTGTGGTGCTTTCTCTAAAAAACTTCCTCGCGTGCTCTCCCACCTTCTCGCGTGTGGCTGCTTGCTCTCACTGTCGCGGAGTGCGGCGGAAGCGAAAGTTCCAAAAAAAATTTCCTTTTACCCTTAATTTAATATACTGTTCTTTTTGACTGGCAACGTTGTGCCCGCCGCAGAGGGACCAGCGCCGCGCCCGCTTGCCGCACGCACGGCATTCAATCGTGGACAGCGAGAGAGAAAAAGAGAGAAGTACGACACGGAGAACGCAGCCGGCAGTAGGGGCGGGCAGCACACCGCGCAGAACAGAAGAAAAAAAAAGGGGGAGGGGAGAAATGGTGGAGTGCTGCAGTCAAAAAATCCCGCGCGCACCCAAAGCAAAACCCTCACACAGACACAAACATCGGGGGGTGTAGTAATATACGTGAGCGCCCTCGGAGGAGACAACTAGCCAGCCCCCTCAAACAGGATTTAAAAAAAAGGGGCAGAAAACAAGAACATCAACAAGGAGCACGAAACACGGCAAGTAAAAATGGTTCTATTGAAGACTCTCTGAGGCACTAGCAGTGATAATTGAGCACACGTCGGGTAGATGCTGCAAGAGGAAATCCACACTTTGCCGTTTGCGACGCAGTTCATGGCCACTGTGATGGACATCCTCCTCTGCTTGCTCCTGCCTGTGATGCGCGGTGTGCTGAGGCCGCGAGTTTGTTAGGGGGCGTCGCAGCAGCAGGCTCCGCACGGCCTCCCCGCGATATCCCGTAATTCTTCTGGGCTCCTTCCCCGTGGCATCCGCGGCTGTGGCGTGGGCGGCTACTGCCCACTGACCGAGTGCTGCCATTTTCTCTTCCCCGCCCGACCGGGCGCCATCGCCGCTCGCCGCATCGTCGCCCGGAACATCGCCTGCGGCATTTTCCCCACACAGATCCTGCTTGCATTCTAATGGGGCGACAGAGGACGCCTGGTGGAGTCGATGCAACAATGACTGTTGCTGCTGCTGGATCAACTGGTGGTACGCCGCAGCAGCGCTTAGCTCCGCCGCGGTTGCTTCTCCCCATGGCTGCATTTCTTTCCCACCTTTTCGCCCTTTCTTATGGCTCGTGTGACCAGCTGCAGCTCCGCTCACGCTCTGTGCCTCTGCAGCAACCCGTGACGCACCCACAACGGCCTGGCCTGCAGTCTTGCAGCCGTGATGCAGAAGCCGTAGAAACACAGGCAAAAAAGAAACGAGGCAAACCCTGAATCAGAAGAATTCAATCAACTCCCCCTCCCCTCCTCCCTCCCACTTTCTCCCACACTTTTAGCCGCTGCGTTTGTGTACAGCTAGGCAAGCACATCAGAGGCATCCCACACACATGCATGTCGGCCAATCAAGGAAGAAGAAGAGCATATCATATTCACAAGGACAGGGACGGCTTGCCCACTCGAGATTTTTATATGACGAAGAGTTCGCGCCTTCCAGGCTTCCCCCCACCCACATAGGCACATCCTTATCCGCGGTATTCATTCGCTGGCAAAGAGGAAGAGGGCGAGAGGGCGGGAGCTAGCGGCAAAAAGGCGTATATCCACAACCACTTTGGAAGCATTTGCAAACAACCACTCCAGCTCGCCCTTGCTTTTGCGTGTTGCCTACGGTGCCAACATAACAGTCACAGAGACAGAGGCGTTGTTATACACGCCTTCACCCGGCAACTCCACTGCGACGGAGGAAAAGGCGGCGGCCCACCCAACGACATCCGTCCCACCCTTTTCTTCTGGCAAAGTAAGAAACTTCCGGGCCTCCAGCAGCAGCGCCGTGGTGGAGGTCTCTCCCTCCGTGGCCGGAGACGACGCAAGCGAGGAAGTCGTAGCCGTCGTTGTGTTGCCTGGCAAAGGGCACACGCCGAGGCGTACACGCAGTGGTTCCATGGCGCTCAGGTCGTGAAAGAATCCCTCACCTTCCTGTGGCAATTTGCCACTTGGCCTCAGCCTGCTGATATTGCTGGCACCGCTGCGACGACTGTCGGCCACGGTATCACGCGGCTCTGGCCCCTGTGCCTCCTCCTCCTCCTCCTGCTCCTCCTCCTCTTCTGTCGCGTCTCGACTGCCGGAGCGGCGGGGACGCTTCCTGGAGGAACGAGAGCCCTCCTTCTGCAGCGGGGAGATCCCCGACAAACGGGGCGATGGCGTGACCGACCCCGCCGCCCTTGAGGAGCGCGCTTGCGACGACGTTGGCGTTCTTCCCCGGCCCGCTTGCGTTGCTTCTTCTCCATCCACCTCGTGTTGTTCGCCTTTCCGCACGAGCGCGTCTTCGTCCCCCGCCACGTTGACAACATCGCTAGTGACTCGAACAGCTCTTTTTGTACCGCGGGCAATTTGCTTCGGTGGCATTTTTTTTCCTTTTTTCCCCACTTTCCGATCTTTCCCCTTCCCGCGCAAAAAAAGCGTTCCACACAAACCGAGATGGCCCAAGACGAAGTAAAAGTCCTTTTTTTTCTTCGTTTGGCCTTGTTTTTGAAGCTTGCCTCCAAATCTGACCTTTATTGCACTACAGCACGAACACCACACAGGATAGATAGAGAGATAGAAAGAGAAAGAGAGTATATGCTGGTATGGCTGACGAAATGCAGTGGGATCCGTTGAAGGATATACAACATGAGCATTACAAATGTAAGCAACGTCACAGACGACGATGCTGCAGACAACGGAAGAAAAAAGAGAAGCAAGAAGAAGTATAGAAGACCCATGTGTGATGGTAACTGCGGGATATCTGTTGTGTCCCAAATTGCGTGCGGGCACAGGTAGAGAAGTGTGGGGGAGGGTTTAGCACCGATAATAAGAGCGGCGCGAGTTCCAGCATCGCCACCCAGTGGTCCAGGGACACGCATATGCGGGCAAATGTCTGCTGCTTCCTCATTCTTGGTCGCATCTCTCTCGCTATGTGTGCATATGCACGCACGTGCGGTGTTTGCCCCTGAGTGTCCTTTGTGTCCCGCTCGTCCTTCAGGCAGATGCATATGCGCGTACATTTCTGTTCCCTTTCCCTCTTGCGTTGCTTTATTGCACTTCCACAGTCATCGAAAGAGCCCACCGCCTCTTTGCATTTCGCCCCTTTGTTTTCATAAGTTTTCTTTTTTGCGTTTTTTTGTTGTTGCCTCTTTCTCCTTTTCCCATTTAGTGCCGATTCAGTTTGGATGAGGCGTCAGCCTTTTAGTTCCAGACCTCTATTACTTTTTGGCGGCCTCGTTGGAGCCACTGAATTGCCGCAGTGTGGTGATGAAAGCCTTTAAGTGGGAGTTTATCTCCCGCATCTTCTCCGCGTCCTCCGCCCTGGGCGGCTGGCCACTCTGCATCAGCTGCTGAATGCGCATCATCTCCTGCCGCAGGTGCGGAGGGAGGGACTGAAACGCCATTTGCATTTCCATCACCTCCTGCGGATTGGGGGCCCCGTGGCCGTGGCAGTGCCCGTGGCAGTGCCCGTGATCGTGGTCGTGGTGATGTCCCTCGCCCCCGCCGCGCAGCAGCGACGCAAGTGACGGCGTAGAGGCGCATATCGACACCATCTGCGACTCCTGCAGCATACACATCTGCCTAATCATCCCTTCGGTCTCCTTGTCTGGGAAGTGCAGCACGGCCTCCCTCAGCTGCTGCAGCGTGGCCGCCCCGTCCCGCGCCGCCGCAGTAGCGCCCTCTGCTTCTTGCTCGTTGGCCCCACGCTTCCGTGTGGACGCATAGCTGGCGAGAAACTCCTCCTGCAGGCCCTCGAAGAGGGCCATGAGCTCCGTATCGCTCGTGGGGGCCGGCTCCCGCTTGACCGCCTCGCGGAGCTTCTCGACAAAAGACGGCGTCTGCATGTACGTCGTCATTGCACGGACGAAGTCGTGCACCTCCTCCCGCGACAGCGACATGTTGTGTCGGCAATGAACTTCCCAAATGTGCCCCTGAAAGGTAGGGCGTGCGAGGAAGAAGAAGAAAAAAGGAACAATGAAATAAAGCCTCGCCGTCTCTCCTCAGCTCTAAAGAAAAAAGAAAACAGCATCGGGGCGTTTCGCCACGCGAAGAAACAAGTAACAGAACGCACCAAAAACGGAGACCTTTTTGTTCCCCGCTTTTTCCTTAAAAAAAACTTATTCATTCTTTCCTCTATTTCTCGACAGCGCCCTTCTGCGTGAAGGTGTATGCGCCTGTGCTTCCTCGTGTGCGCCCACCCACGAGGCAGAACAACAACAATAAACAAAGCGGCCGGTAAATGAAAACAGTGAGGGGGAAAGGGTCCTCCGTGGGAACACACACACCCGCCGGCGCAGGCACGTGCGCACGGGAGCAATGCCGCAAACCAGCACACAGAGAGGGGCAGCGAGAGCGAACAATAAGGAACTCTAAGTACCACAGCTGCGCGACGCTGTGGACATTAGCAAAGTGTATTCCCACCTGTCTGCTCAACCATGGCGTCAATCACGTCATCGTCCTCCATGCCGAGGTCCTGTGGCGTCTTGGACTCGTCGATCGGTGAGCCGTCAAACAAAAAGCGGACACTACTGCGCGAGATGCCCTGCTTCTTGCAGTAGGCGTCAAAGAGCTTCTTCAGCTGAGTCCCGCACTTGATCTTAAAGAACATCTCGGCGCCGTCGGCATTGACAACCTTGATGGAGACCAGAGGCGTTTCCGTCTTCACAGCCGGCTTCTCCCCCGCCTCGCCATTGTTGTTGTTGTTGTTACTTTCATTGGCATGATTGCCCTCCATTTGACAAGACTTACAAACACGCACGCACACGTCTTTGTCTTCTCAAATCGCCCTATGCCTTTCTCTCCGCTGCATTAGGCGCCCACGTGGCAGAACAACAACAAGAAAGAAAGCGGCCGGTAAACGAAAACAGTGAGGGGTAGAGGGTCCTCCGTGGGAACACACACACCCGCCGGCGCAGGCACGTGCGCACGGGAGCAATGCCGCAAACCAGCACACAGAGAGGGGCGGCGGGAGCGAAAAAGCAGGATGAAAAACAAATGGGTAAACACTCCTCCGTTCAAAAAAAAGAAGAAGAAGCAAAGTCAACCCCTTCACTCATCACTTATCTCCCTGCTACATTGTTCGAGGAACGCACGTGCTGTGCCAGGTTGGACACAGCGGGTTGACTGTCGTGTCGGTGGTGGTGGTGGTGGTGGTGTTGGGCCCCAAAGAGTCGTCACACCGCTGATACCCATCCCCAGAGGACGGCGAGGGTTAAAGCAACAAATTTCACCCAGGGTTTGTTCTCCGACAAAATGGTCAAAAAGCCGGCGTGTGGGATGATGGCAAAGACTTTCCCCACGGCGTCCTCCTCTCGCACCCAGTGGTGCCCATCGGGGTAGAGCGTGCGGTCGTCAAAGTCATTGTTATCGCCCTTTGTGAGGAACAGCCGCGTGTCGCCGTCCTCGTGAACGCGGTGCACGCGGTGCACAATGGGGACGGTGCGACCAGGAAGGCCAAACACGACGACGTCTCCGATGGACACCTTTGTGGTCTTGTGCAGCAGCAACAAGTCACCACGGTAGTAGGCCGGCTCCATACTCCCGGAGAGCACCACCACAAGCGGGTTGGTGCAGTTCACCAGGACTCCGGTGGCATGCCACGCCACGAAGAAGGCGCCGAGCGTCAGCAAGATCGGCATAATCCCACTAATGTCCGAAAACGCGCTCATGGCGGACTTTACCTTGTCTACAAACTTCCCCATCATGCCCATGCGAGAAAGTTGGAGTCGTGTCTGCCTGCGCTCCCGCAGTTGCCGCAGCGCCGTGGCGTCGAGGCAAGTCGACGCAAACTCTGTTGTGGCCTGCATCGGAAGTGTAGTTCTTTTTTTTTCCCCCGCTTTTCTCTTTTGGCCAGCGAGCGGAATACACGAGGGGCCGAGCAACCACAGAAAGGCAGACGCAATGAAGGGCATGAGTGAATAATAAAATAAACAAACCAAAAGAAAAATAAACTGCGGGGGAGGAGGAGGAGGAGGCAGAAGACACCACCCAGCAAGGCATGCGGCAAGTGATCCTCACAGTTCAACGGACGGGGTGGGGGAGGGGAGCAAAACCGCAGCTTTACTTTTTGGCTATTTAAAATATGTTCCTGTACGCAGTTGCGCAATAATGTGTAACTACTGCATCCCACGGAGACCTTTACACTCGGCCTTCTTATCCAATTCTCATTCACCTTTTCCCGCTAATCATTTCTTGCAAACAGTTGCTTATGTATATTTCTGCTCTACTTCCTTCGTTTCGTGGCTTATTATGTTTACTTTGGGCTTAGGGAAAACACACACACACATGCAGCACCCTACCCGCCTCGTGCTTCACTGCTCATGTCGGCACCATGAAGATCTGACGCTCGCCATTGCCTTCCTCCTCTTCCACGCGTTCGGCCGCTTGCCGCAGGAGACTCTGTCCGTCGTCGTTGCCCACAGAAGCGTAGCTGAGATCGCACAGTGTCGCGTCCGACCACACAGGCCGCTCCTGCCGCAACACCGACGGTGCGTTGCGCCGTGGCAGGTGAATGCGCTGCAACGCCTTCAGGAGGTCCGCGGCAAGGAAGTCGAGGTCACTGCTGTGCGTCGTGAAGACGTCCATGTACGCGACGGACTGGCGGAAGAGACAGGACGTGATCGAGGCAAGACAGAGCATCTTCACGGAGGGAGAGGTCTGGACGCCGCCGTGGCTGTCGCCTTTGCCGCCGTGGCTCGCGTCCTTCACGAGCTGAAAGAAGAAGGAGGAGAGCTGATTCAGCACCACTCGACCCGAGTGTCCGCGTGAGACGCTTTCAAGAAATCGGGTGAGTAGCGCTGACAGCAACGCCGGCAGGAGATGCGGTCGCCGCCACAAGACACCAAGCGGGAGAAGTGTGCGTGTAAAGAGGCGCAGAACGCGGAGGAGCACCGCCTCCTCCAGGTGACACGTGTCACTCGACTCGACTAGGAGGGCATGCACAAAGCCCAGCTCGTGGTCGATGAATGCGTCATCGCAGTGAAGCGCTGGTAGCGGCAGGGCGCAGAGTTCCAACACTTGACACCACAACGCCTTTGCGGCGCTGTTGCGCAGGGCATTTGTGCCGCTCGCCACAAGCAACCGCTTAACATCCCCGCGCCACACACTAAACCGCATGTGCGGCACCGTACTTAGCTGCTGCAGGGAGGCGCAAGCGGCACTAAGCAACTGCTCGTATCTACTCAGGCACTGGGCGGTGAACGCGGTAGGAGGCGTGGGTGACGGCAAAACAGAGCACGCCGTGGAGAAGGAGGACGACGGTACCGCCGCATGCAGGAGGCTGTGCATGTACTCTTGCAGTAGTATGGGGGCAGCGTCGGTGGGAAAGGCGTGCAGAATAACAGGCATCACACGCAGTTGCCGCAACAGCCATCGTGTCGCTGCGCCGGTGAGGTACATCGCCTCATGCTGAGCTGCAACAAATGTGAAGCCGTGAGTTCCCCGTCGCCCTCCCGTCTTCCAGCACGACTCCGTTGCCACCAGCAACTGATGCATGACCGTATCGCATGCACAGTAGTCTTGCCGTGGGTCAAAATTGCTCAGCAGCGCGGCAAACCAACAATCACTATCCTTACTGGTGCCATCTTCCTTCCCCACGGCCACGGGGCGCTGTCGTCCCTCCTGCAGTAGGAACAACACCCACAGCACACGGAGCGCGGAATCGCTCTCTGAACTGAGCAGTCGTACGAGTACGACAAGGCTGTCCCAGCGCGTTTTCTCGTCTGTTGGGGCAAAGAGTTGGCATACCTCATCGTAGGCTCCTGAAATACCGGGGAATGCCATCGCTGCAGCGGCAAGACTACTGCCCAGGCGCCGACCAGAATGCTCCTCTTGCTGCCGGCGTTGGTGCGGTCGCTTCGTAGGCCCTTGGGGCAACACCGCATAGCCGCGAACCCGCTCGAGCGACATGTAAAGAGCGGTGAAGGCGTGGAGCAAAGGCTCATTTGTTTCTGTCTTAATGCTCTGTACTACCTGGAGAAAGAGCTTGCCCAGGAGGTCCATCCAGCGCACCGACACCGCGTGAAGCGGCCGCCCCTCGGCACCGTCGTGGCCGCCATTGTTGTGCCCCACTGCCACTGCATCATGCTCCTCCCCAGCGCCCTCCCTGTCGTCGTCCGAGGCCGCCGCCGCCGCCGTGTTTGTTGTTGTCTTTGCCAGCGAGCCTTCTTCGTTTGTTTCATGGCGAGGCCGCTTCCGCCCGGACTCCTGCGGGAAGGCCCCGTTCGCTGCTGCGCGGAAGAAGGCAATCGGACCACCACCCATGGCGCTGAGAAACGAGGACAACGCCGTAAAGTTGCCCGCGTCACAGCAGCGCCGGCACATCTCTTCCGCGACGGACACGGCGAAGAGGTGCGCCCGCGACGGGGGGCCTGCTGCAGCTCGCTCCCCGGAGCACACCTGGAGCGACGTTGTGTAAAGCCGCCACAGTATACCCGCCCCACACGCGGCCATCTCCTTCACTTCGCTCTGACGCACCAACACGACGGCAAACTCCTTGGAAAATACTTGGCCGACAAGCGCGTTGCACACAGCGGCGGTTCGCTTTGCCACAGTTTCGCCTTCATTCCCTTCCTCCTCCTCCTCCTCCTCCTCCTCGGCATCGCCGCCGCCTTCCCGCGCGTTACTCCTCTTCTCAAGCGGGCCAGCGTGAGTGTCCAGGACGGCTGCGGATGGAATGAAGGGCACTCCAATTACCCGCACGAAGGCTTCGTTTACTACGGTGGACTTCTCTCTACGAGTCTTGCGGCCCGCACGCTGCACCGCATTGGGTTCATCGGGTCTTAGGAGGGTAAGACGGAAGAGTGACTGAACACCCTCCTCGCACGAAAGAAAATCCGTAACCAACTCCAGAAGCCGACGTTCCAGCAGACATGTTCGCACGCGTTTCTTCTTCTTGCTATTTATATCCTCCTCCTCAAGGACCGCGTTCCCTGGTTGAATAAGCAGCAGCCAGTGCACGGCGCGCTGCAGAAGTGCGGGCCACTGGGGAATATGTCCAAGGCGACGCAGAACATCACCCAGGGCGGCACAGAGCTGCAGCAACACTTCTTCCTCTTCTTCTTCATCCGCCTCTGTCCTGCCCTCCACCTTGGCCAGCCTGCGGCAGCAGGCATGAACCTCGTCGTCTGTCACGCCCATGATGACTTCGCACAGCGCCTCCAGCAGGAAGCCGGCACAGCTGGTGAGACAGCGTGCAAGCCAAGAGACAGAACGCCATGCGGTGGGAGAAGCGGCGAACGTAACGCGCAACAGCCACACAAGTGCTCTACGAACGCGTTTGGGGCGACCGAACTGCACAATACATTTCCATTCGTCCTCAGTGAGGCGATCGGCAAGTTCCAAGGCGCGTGTAGTTTCTCCGTCAGGCAAATAGCCACCATCGCTGACAAAGCGCATGTGACACAGCACAAATGTCGTTAATCGTCTGGCCTCCGTTAATGGCTCCACCGCGACGTTTAGGGCTACGGAGACGGACCGCGCAAGTGTAAGGCGCTGCAGCACAAGCTGCGGCAACAAGGTGGCGCGATGCACGTATGGTGCGTGACGCATTTGTGTGGAAAGACTCATCATCGCATCCAGTTCTTCAATAGATAAAGGACCAACGAGGGCGCCCACGTGTGTTTGCACTTGCCACATCGTCTCCTCCATCATCTGTAGGTAGGCCTCCACGTTCTGAATGCCAAGATCCTGCAGGCAACCAAAGATAAGCTCTCGCGCCTGATAAATAGCATGCAGCGTGTACAGAACAAGACGGCGCTGCATCTTGGGCCGCACGCTGCCCTCGCCACCGGCAAAGGGCGAGGATAACAGTGCCGCCCCCGCATTCCGCCTCTTTTCAGCCTGCAACTTCCCGTCTTCTTCCGCCTCTGCTGCCGTCTCAGCGAAAAAAGTTTTGTGAAGGCGGTTGACCAAGAAGGTGGAAAGGGTGAGTTCCAGCTCCGCGGCACGCTCCAGGAGGGCAGTGGCGGTGATGGAGGTGGCAAGAACACCTTCCATTACTGTTGCCACAAGGTCAAGTATGAAAACAACTTCCTCCGGCAGCAACCGCGACAACTTCGTCGACGTCGCCTTTGCTTTTGGAAAGCCTTTTCCCGCCTTGCTCTCCGCCTCCGCGTCTTCACTTTCCTCAGCCTGGTCCTCCTCCGAAGCCCAGCGCGAGACGTACGTCAGCAGGTGTACAAGCAACTCCTCTGGATCAAGCGACATCCCACACGCCTGCAGAAGAGACGCCCGCACACGTGGATGAGAAAATATTTCATGCAATCCCGCCACCATAAGATCCTCTCCGTGCGCCTTCTCCACAGCCTCCATCGCGCCGCGCTCCTTCTTGACATGCGAGACAGCAGCGTCCAGAAGCATTGGAATTTGGTTGCTCTTCCCCAGCCGAGTCACCAGACTGATGAGGAATTCATGCAGCATCGTCGTCGTTGTAGCAAGGGAAGCGCCAGAGATGTTGGTGTCGCCCTTACTCTTTTGCGAAGGCACATCCATCGCCACATGGGCGGCAATGCGCAGAATCGCTGACACGTTCTGATCAATAACTTGCGGTGCAATTACCTCGTAGGCGGAAAGGCAACGCGTAATGGCCGACTCCACACTCCGCTCCGCCGCTTCAGGCTCGCCACGTGCAGTAAGCAGTTGCGGCAAGACAACCTTAGCGAAAAGCAGCCCAAGAACCTCGTATCCAAGGCCCTTGTTGTAGCGAATATCATTGCCGAGGTGAAACACAGCGGGCGTCGCGGCACCCGCGACGGCAGTATTACGGACTGCCGTCGTGTTACTCGAGAGTGCCGAGGATGCTGAAGGGGCCGCGGCAGTAATGGTGCTCTGGATGAACGCGTACAGCTCACCAATCGTACGCCACGCCAGTGTCTGAAGCCCAAAACGCTCAAGCATGGCGGCAACGCCAGAGTCACTGGCGGTTCCCATGAATCGTTGTAGCGCGAGTGTGACCTCCTCCAGGAGGATAAGCGGAAGGTTTGTGTTGCCGTCCTCAGACTGGTGAAAGTGCAATGCATCGTCGGTGTGGGAAGCTTCGTTGCGGGCCGCGTCAATGACAGAAAGGAACGTGCGGTATGAAGTCATGGATGTCTTTGACATGGTGGAGATCATACTTGCCCGGCTCACCAGTGAAAGGGCGCTCTGCTGCGAGAGCAGCGATTGCCGCTCATCCTCATCATCGTCGTTCAGAACGCCACCACTCACGTCACCGCGGTCAGCGTCCGCGGCAGCATTATTGTTGTTATCAGTATTATCATTATTGCTATTATTCGTGAGGATGCTACTGTGGCTGCTGCCACTGCTGCCAATGCGGTTGCCGCGTCCAGTGGCGTCCACGGCGGAGGATGTGTTGCCAGAAGCCTTCTGTCGCCGCTGCTCACGCCGCTCCCGCCGTGTCTGACTCTCCTTCAGCAGCACCATGCGTCGCTGCTCCTGAGCAAAGGCAGTCCAGCTTTGTTCCGCGCAGAAGCTGTGGTAGAAGAAAGGGATACTCGCCATCCACTGGACAAGGAGCAGGGCGGCATGCTGTTGCTGCTCCTCCGGTAAAGCCGCCACGGATCGCAGCGTCGCCTCTTCCGTCGGTGGTGTCGTGACGTGGGTGTGAAGCGCATATTCCGCGTTGTCGCGCACGTTGTTTTGCATGAGTTTAATCTCGTCCCCACGGAAATACACCACCAACCGCGTCGCACGGTTACACGCCGTGCTGGACACCAACGAGGCCAAGGTGCGCCGGTAACGCGCCACATCGAGGCAGCAACACGACGCCGGCGACTCCGCTACAACCGCATCGACCAAACTGAGCTTCTGGAAGAGGGTGAAGGGTGCAAACAGGGCCATTAAACTACCACACCGTGCAACGGCAGCCCACGCAACCATCCGTGCGGTAACAATGGCGTCCCTGTCTTTTTGCACGCTAACACCAGCGGCGCATGTGTTTGCCGCTTCCCTCGCTGACGTGCCTGTCGTCGTGCTTGTTGGGGACTTGCTTTTTGTCTTTGTGAGGAACCGGTGAAGCAGGGTTGGGCAGGACGAACGTCATGCAGTGTATTTAATGGCTGTCGTGCCCGGGCCGTGCGAAGCTGCGACGCGGCAGCAGCCACCAAGGCGGTGGCACTGCGGCAGATACCGTGCAGTGGGCCGCCTTCAGCCTCCACATTACTTGCGTCTGCCTCCCGCAGGATGGTGGCGATCAGGACGGTGTCGGCGGCTGCCGAAAGAAGATGCGCCAGCGCCTGCGTCACGACAGGCGATCCCTCGCTGCGATGATGGAAGTGGCGGCCGCAGGCCTCCGCGACGGCCTGCAGCAACCCCAGGAGCTCCTCTGCCTCCTCCAACCGGGAGAGGAAGACTTTGCCAACCAACGCCGCGGAATCGTCGCCAATCGTGTGTTTCTGCTTCTGCCTCTCCTCCGCCGTTTCCGTCGAGTGTCGCTGCTCGTCCAAGTGGTGCGCCACCAGCGCCGTGGCGAAACTGACGGCGTACAGCAGGGAGTCACTGATGACAAGTATGGGTGCCGGTGTGGCCACAGAGGCCGCTTCAAGGCCCTCCGGCCCATGCGCCTGCCTTTTGCCCTCCTCATCGCTACTGACGCGCTGCTGCTTCTTTTCTGCCTCCCCCTCCTCCTCTTCCTGCTGCTGCTGCGGCTGCTGGTGGTGCCTGTCGTCCAGCGTCAGGGCTGCCAAGCAGGTCCTCCACGTCGGCATGTGCGTCAGGGCGTACACGTTGCCACGTTTGGGGTCCTTGAGCGACGACTGCAGAAAGTCCTCGACGCTGCGGCGCTTCTGGCCAAGTTGGCCATAGCGCTCAAGTTTTTGAATGGCGGCACAGGAGATCATCCACTCTGCTCCTACCACACACTCACAGAGAGAGAGAGAGAGAGAGAGAGAGAGAGAGAGAGAGAGAGAGAGAGAGAGAGAGAGAGAGAGAGAGAGAGAGAGAGAGAGAGAGAGAGAGAGAGAGAGAGAGAGAGAGAGAGAGAGA
>NW_021704092.1:0-32720 GCF_003719485.1 Trypanosoma conorhini | reverse complement strand
AGCGGCGGGGAAGGAGTGAACAGTTACACACACCCACACACACACACACACAGAGATACGATGCAAACAGCCGCTTGCAAGAGCACCCTCATAGCCCACAACTGCCGTGTGGGGGAGAAAACAAACAAATATATATATATATCTTGTTAAAGGACGACTCCATGCGGCGGAAATTAAAGACAACCAGAAGGAAGAGTGATACACAACAACAAGAGCCGTCAAACAAACCTTCACCACCACAACAACAACAATAATATAAAAAAAGGTGTAACCAGCCTGGGATACGTGGGGTGGGAGTGAGACACACATGTCGTACCCGCACATCGAAGAACGTAGAACTCAACAACTGAAATGCTGACAGAAGCGCATTAGCAAAAGACGAGGTGAGAGATGAAATACATGGGGTGGGATGAATATTATTTGATTAGATACCACACCTACTCTCATTCTAGCCACTTTACTTCCCTCTCTTCATTTGTTGCTTTCTTTTTTTCTTTTACACGACCCCTCCCACTTCTCTCCTCCTTCCCATATTCGCCTTCTTACTGCCCTTGTAAGCATACCAGCCGCTGCTCCCGCGCGGCTACAAGCAGCCGCGTCCTTCTGGGTACCGCAGACGTGCGTGTGTGATGCGAGGGCGTACTGGGTTTGTCCTTACAATAGAAAAGAGGAGGAACAAAAAAAGAAAGATCCTAAGCAGCCGGCATTCTTCACCATTCATCATACACGGGCGAGTTGTTGGAATGCGGATACGCGCCCATGAGGGAACGCGTCTCGTCGTCATCTTCCTGCCGCTGCGTCGTCTCGCGAACAGAGGCCGCCCACTGATCCAGGGAAGTCGTCCTTGCGTCACCGCCGCGGCTCCGCTTTTGTGGCTCGGGGGTGCGGGCATTCAAAAAGTGGCGCATGACGTAGTTATCCACAGACTTGCGCAGGCGGGCCTCGATGTCCTTGGTAAACGGGGCGTTTGCGTTGTTGGCTTGAAGAGACATGGAAAGGCCAGTGCGCTCTGACTCGCTTCGTACAGCGCGCTCTAGCAGCTTCTTCGCAATGAGTTGAAATTGGTCCTTGTTGAGCAGTGAGGGTTTGCCGCGGATGCCGCGCAGGTACAGTGTGAGCTGTTCGAGGATGGCCCGCTTAGCCGAGGCACGCCAATCATTCCGCCAGCGTCGCTCGTTGCCGGTCCTCACAGCATTATTATTATTGTTAGTAGTCATAGCATTGGTGTTAGTTTTGCTTACCGCGTCGTCGGCATAATCGCGAACCACGGAGGAGGCCCGCGACGACGCCCGAGACGTCGATCCCGCACGGCTCGTTGATCGCCCCCCGCGCCTTCGCCGCCCAGACTCGTAGGCCTCGCTGCTTTCCCACACCGACTCCTGTGAGGGGAGGTGAATGCTGTGGCTGTACTGCATACTCTGCATCGCGAGTTGCTCTGCAAGCGTGTTCCCTTGCTTGATCTCCCCAATGTCCAAAGCAAAGGTCGCACGTGGATCAAAGCTCGTGCGCAGCGGCGAGATAAGTGGGGCCTGGAAAGTGTCCTGTGCGGCGTCATCGGCGTCATCGGCGTCGTTGGGCATCCCAACGCCTGACATGTAAGGATGACTGCTGCTCGCCTGATACATGGACGTCATCTGCTGCTCCTCTTCGTGAAAGTCGTGAAAGTTGTAGATGTTCTTCGAGATGCGTTGTGGCTGTTGTTGCCGCTGTTCTTGCTGCGTGCGGTACAGGGAGGCCAACTGGCTCGCCGGACCCTTCGCCGCGGAAAGACATTTTAGTGCATGCCGCTCCACCCTGGCGAGGCTCTCGGAATAGCGGCGTGACACAGGCTGGCTCTCACGACGCGGGTCAAGCACCATCGCCTCACGGGACTGCCGCCACTTCTCCATGACACGCGCCACTGGGGCGGTGAACCCGGTCTTTCCAAGTCCGTGTTGCGAGGCCAGCAGCTTCTCCCGGCGCAGACGCTGCTCGCGGTAGCGATGTGCCAACTGATGCGTCAGCTCGCGCGGCACTGCGGTAGAGGCGTGCACGTCTAAAACAAACGCCAGAGATGCGTCTGTGAAGGTGGAGACGTTGCCAGCGGCAAACGTTCCCGCACGCCTGCGTTCACGCCGCTCGGGCGGCTTGTCCCGGAGGTGGAGGTGCTTTTTAATGACTTCTTCAAGATCAAACGACGACTGAAGGCTTTCCAGGCGGCTACGCAGAGACGCTGCCTCCTCCTCAAGCACCGTAGCGTCGGTGCCATGCGCGTCCCCTGCGGGACCGGCGGCAACCGCGTGGTACTCCGTCGCCGCGTCCTGTAAAAGATGCTGGACGTACGCCACTTCGCCGCGCCACCGCAGCAACTGGCTCTCCACCAGGCGAACAAGCTCTAATTCCTGCATATTCACAATACGGCCACTATCCACTGCCTCTGCAAGTGCCAGGCGGTAATGGTGGCGTATCTCCGTAAGAAAGGGCCCCACAACGGAGCCGCTATCCAGCGAAGCGGGGTACGTCTCAGATTGCCGCTTGTTACTGGTTCTGCCATGGCTGCCTCTGCCGCCACTAGCGCGTAAGGGTGTAGTGATGTTAAGATCCTCCGCCATATCTTTCCAACGACTTCGCTGCTCTTCCTCCTCCTTGTTCTCCGCACTGTTACCTGGTACACTATCCTCCACTTCTTCTTCTTCCTCTTCTTCTTGCTCCTCAAGACGAGTTTTCTTGCCCCCGCTTCGGGAGTGAAGCTGCAACAAGGCATTCTCTTCCTCCTCATCCTCGGTGTCCGCCTGACGCCTTCTATTTCGTTTAGTATCATCCACGGTCAACGTTGCCCCCAACAGCGTGTCTTCTTCTTCCTGTTCCTCCGCCCTTCTGCTCACGGCGAGCGGCGCCTCCTTGTGAGACTGTTTCGTTCCACCACTCTTCCCCTTCTTCCTTGGGCCATCCTTCACCATCGCCTCTGCATATTCCGCTGCTGCGTCCTCGTGGGCCGCCGCTTCTGCCCCGGCGATGATTTGCTGCGCCACAAGGACACCCGCCGCGGCAGCGGGATGACTTGTGCGGGACGTGTCGTGCGGATCGTAGGGAGACGTGTCGGCAATCGGCACGACGGCGCCGCTCTCGCTGCCAAGAAAGTACACAAATACATGGCCGCTCTCCACTGGCATCGGTGCGTCGTCGTCCGGCACAACCAGCGAGGCGTAGTACACGCCGTCGTACTTGACCCAGCGAAGCGACTCGGTTGCGGATGCCATTTTGACTTCAGAAGCGGTTTATTTTTATTTTTATTTTGCCCCAACGGATATTTATTCGACCCTCCCCCGTTTGTGGCCTCCGCGCGGGGATGATGTGAGCCCCCCACTTCCTTCCCTCCACACACGCACACGCACACGCACACGCACACACACTCCTCCTCACCCTTGCACTATTTTATTGCCTCTTGCGCCTTCGCTGCGGCTGTCCCCCCCTCCACCCACCTTCCGCAGCCAAACGGTGTTTACTCCCTCCTTCGTTTCGAGCACAACGTACGGGGAGGAGGGGCGCGAAAAGAGCAAATAAAGCGGAGCCGGCAGAATTCGCAGGGAGGCGGCAAAACAGTGGGCGTGGAGAAGCCAACAACGAACAAAAAAGGGAGCAGATAGAAACAACCATACATAAACACAGCTGTAGCAAAGATAGATAAATACGAAAGGGTTTTTAACACGGCTCCTCTTCGTGTTTGTTTTTCAGTTCCAGACGCCTTTCACCTGCCTTTACTGCAGCACACAACAACATTAGACGCTGGGGCTCCCTATCTCTCTTACTCTTTCTATTCTCTTTTATTCGTTTGCGTTTTTTCCCGCTCTCTAACGGCGGTGCAGGGATGGGGTTAGATCGGAGGGGGGGGGGCACACAAACAAATAAATAAATTATTTTGAATACTCCACCGGCATGAATAGATTGACGGAAAAGGCATTGCCGCGCTACGTTGTTGTTGCTGTTGTGTTGTGAGGGCTGACACTACGAAGACGATTGCCACCCTCTTGCTCCTCTTGCCGCTGCTGCTGCTGCTGCTGCGGCTCCCCCGGTTCCTCCTCCGCCGCATGCCCCTGCGCTTGGTGCTCCTGGTGCTGCGGTTCACCGCACGCCCACGTGTCGTCCTCATCGTAGTCAGGGCTAAGGGCATATTCTATCGGAACCATGAGAACCACCGCCGCATCCAAGGCCTCGTCGCGCTGCCTTTGATCCGCCAACCACCTCTCAACCTCCTCCACGGATTTGTGCGCCTCAACGGCGATCGCGTTGGCGTGGATGCCACGATGCAAGACAAACGCCTGCGGTGAGGCGCGGTACTCGCGACGGCTCAACGGATGCTGATAAACGGGGTTTCCCCGCGGGGGTCGAAAGTAGTATAACCCATTCGAGGAGCTCAGGTTGCATGTCCAACCACGCAGGAGTGGTGGAAACGGATGGCCGCGTGGTGGGTAGCTGCTGAGTTTGACCAGCTTGCGTTGCAACTCGGCCGCGTTGCACGAACTCCCGCGTGCACGTTTGCGGGAATGGTGATGATGACTGTGGGGCCGGTGACCCTCGCTGCTCTCACGTCGACGCCGACTAGACCTTCTGCTGCGGTCGTGGCCACCACGCCGCCCCGAACTTCCACCGGCACGATATGTAATCCTCAGCAGCGCCAGAGTGGCCATGTCGAGCGCCTCCACGCGTATTCGCTGATCTGCCAACCAATTCTTCGCCTCTTCCTCTGTAATTTTCACACCATTATCCACCGAGCGAGCTGCTACCAATTCTCCCGCGGGTGCTGTAGCCCCAACCTCCTCCCCCTCCTTCTCCTCCTCGGTTTTATTGGTGTTAGTGTGGCTATTATTCGCGTACGCAAGGACATCAGCGAGGGTGGCGGTTACACCAGTTTCCTGCAGGAAGGCCTGAGGAGTCGCCATGAACTCTGCCGCGTCCGTCGGATGCTTGTAGGTCGCGGTGCCTTTGGCATTCTTGAAGTAATAGTGCCCGTACGAGCGGCTCAGTGCGCTCGTCCAGCCTGTCGGCAGCGGGGTAAACGGGTCGCCCAACTGCGGGTAGTTACGCATGGCCGCCGTCCACGCCGCCTGCCAGCCGCTTTGTGGGTCAGACGGTTGTTCCTCCTCCCCTTGCTGCCGGTGCGGATGGTGCGGATGGTGATGAGGGTTGTGTTGTGGCGCAGGAGGCGCCAAAGATGACATCACCGGCAGCGTTGGCCGCGCCAGCTTGGCCTCCACCTTCTCGTACCGCCTCATCGGTGGAACCGCCGCGAGGTACGCATCCCGCAAGCACGTGTACACTTCTGCCGAGCCAACTGCCCGCAGCGCAGCGTCGAGGAGGTGTACGGCGTCCTTTTCGGTCAGTACGGGCGCGCTGCTGCCGCCGCAGCTGTCGTCACTGTTGGAGGTTTCCACCTGAAGCAGTTTCTGCTCCATTAAACGCAAGAACGCACCGCAGGCGCGCGCCGTCTCATCACTCAAGACCTGACTAACGAGGCTCTTCGAGAAGGCCACGAGAACAAAGTAATATTGATCCCGCGTTAAGGAGGATTGTGGGACGAATAACAAATCCACCAGCTCCGTTCCGTCCAGGAGGTTGGCGTTAAGGTAGAGACGCATTAAAGAGCGGTGGACAGCTCCATCGGCGCTCCAGAGCGTGGCCATAGACAGCTGGGAGGCGGCTGCTGTCCGGGGTTCCTCACCCTTAGCTTGCTGCGCAGACTCCTCCTGCCGCACCGTCTGCAAAGACCGTACAAATGTCTCGAGCGCGTTTGTGGCATTCAGGTACGCTTTTGTTCCAGCGCGCTGTTCTGGGGACATGGCCGCCAGAAGCATGTCAATTGTGTTCCCCACCTGCGAGGTGAGTCGGCGTACCACCGTCGACCTTGTTGTTGTGGATCTAACTGGCTGCTGGGTTGCTGCGGCGTGCTCCAACTCTCCCTCTGCACGCACCTCCGCAGCAGCAGCCTGAGAATTAATATATGCATGCAGCCAGTTGGTCAGAGCCTCCCAGTGACGTATAATACGTTTTACCAGCGGATTCTCCGCCGTTGGCTCCGCGCGCAGCGCCACGGCGACGACGGAGCGCACGACTGCGGCATCCAATAGAAACGGCAACACATATCGTGTCAGGAGCGGAAGAAGTTGTTCTGTCTCATATGACGCTATGGCGGACACAACTTCAGTTCCCTCCGTCGTTGCTAACAAGTATGGAAGGAGAGCGGGCAGTTGCAGACACCTCGTCCCCTCCGCGTTGGCGCTGCCCTGCTCCTGCGGCACCCAATCAGTCTCCTCATCGTTGTTAAGTAGACCTGGTTCATGGGCGAGCAGGGCGGATACGATGCGGCGGCGGCTTTCCTGCACCTCAGGAGTAGAGCTCTCAATCACCTGCTTGAGTTGCAGGTACTCATCCCGAACAAACGAGATGAGGTCCTCCAACTCCGCACTCATATGGGGCACAGTGGCGGTGCATGGGACCCTGGGAAACAGTGTCTCCGAAACCCTTTTCCCCTCGTTAGCAGGTGAGGCGAGCTGCACGGTGACGGCGCCTTCCGTCTCTTCTTCCGTTCCTGCGGGCGGGGGCGGTAGTAGTAGTGCTGCGGACCTTGCTGGGGCCGGAAATATCACCTGCGCCAGCTCCACAACTCGTATGGCCAACTCTTGCACTCTATCTGCCGTCATCACGCGTGGCAGTGGCTGCGACACGTCTGCCATGGGAAAAGAGGGAAGAATACCCATATTAGAGTGCTGCTGCTGCTGCTGCTGCTGAGTCATGCCGCTGTTTTGATTATTAATGTTATTATTTATGAGACCGACGCCAACAGTAGCATAGGGGCTGCCGTACAAGGGCTGCCCGAGAATAGAAGGCATAACGCTCATTCCGTCGTGCATGGGATGCGGATGCAGTGGCAACTGTATTGAAGGGGCAAATGACTGTGTAAGATAGGGAGGCAGTGAGGGCATAGGGTACAAAATACCCCCATTTCCAACTACCGGCATTGACGCCCCCTCTGGAATCCAATACATTTCAGGCTGCTGTTCTTGCTGCTGTGATAGTTCTCCATTTGAAGTCATATCCTCGTTGTTCACAGGCTCTGGAAGCGCACTGGTGGCGTCCTCATCTACAAGCTCAGGATACTTTACGTTTGGCTCGCGTGCCAAGATGTAGCCGTCCGCGGACGGGGGCATCGTACCATACGGCAGAGGCACCGTTTGCCCCACTAATTGCTGGTCACGTATAAGCTGTTGTTGTTGCTGCTGCTCTTGTTGCCATGGAGGCAGCAGCGCACCTCCGCCGTAGTACGGGTACTGCTGCTGGGGTTGCTGCAGGGCGGGCGGCTGCGCATACGGGGTGGGCAATATCACTCCGTCAGCAGCCCGATCATAAGGCCCAGCCGCTTGAGTCGTGCCAGTGTACACCGTAGGCTGCTGTTGCTGCTTCTCCGCATTTACTTGCTGCAAAAGCTCTGTGATGTCGTCATCCATAAATTCCAGGCGCGCTGCTTCTCGCGTCGATGGCTTGTCGATTCCCTCAAAGATATCAATTTCATCCTTTGCGTTGCGGGTCCACTCCAGTGCGCCGCTCTTTGCCACGCGACTGCCTCCGCCGAGGTCGTTGTAAGTGTCCGCGTCATAGTCGTCGTCCTCGGCACCAAATTCAGCCACTTCCCCCTCCTCCTCCTCGTCGTCTTCGTCGCCGCCGTGGCCGCCGCCCTGCAAGCCCCGTCGGCCCCGCCCGGGCTCCCGCCTCCCCTGCCCCACGGCCAACGGGGACCCACCGCGTCCAACGAAGTCATGCGGGCAGTCTGCCATTGTCACAAGCACTCCACATTGCTCAAAGAGAGTTCGCTGCACCACGAAGGAGCAAAAGGGGTTCCACAGCCAGGCGTACACCGTCTCTGGACGCTTCGCCGCCGCGTAGAACACCCCGGGCTCATACCCGGCCAGGACACTAATGTCCTGCGGCGACTGCGTCGACCCCAACAGTGCGACGATGTCCTCCGCAGTGATGCCACGACCATCGTGCAGCGTCATGTAGTAGTCCGTCACACGGAAGGTCGCGTTCGGCGAGTGCTCCTTGATGGGGGCGCCAAACCCGGCCCGGAGACCGACCTTTGCAAATTCCCCCAGCACCAACGATGCCAGCTGGACGTCGCGGCCAAAGGTTAACACAAGCTGCGACAACTCCGTGCCAATCTTTACAAACCGCAGCGAGGTGATGGCGGTGGAGGCCCGCTGGTAGGCGAGGAGGTCCATGACATACTTTACGAGGCTCTTGGAGTACTCCTTGGCCGTCATCCCCTCCGGCACGCTGTTGTCGAGCTGCAGGACAACGCAGGGTGACGGGGTGATGGGGTGGGTGCTCTGAATGGGCTCCGGAGCAGAGGGTGTGAGCCGCAACTCTGCGATGGAGGCCGGCAGTTCGGCGCGCATGCGTCGCCACTGCGGGGGCGGGGTGATGTGGCGGCGAACAATCATCTCGCGGCAGTACTGCAGCACCTCCTCCGCCGACGACGTCTGCCCGGAGAGCTGCTCAGCAGACACCGGCTGCTGCTCCTGCGGCGGCTGCCCCGCGGAATCCGCTCCGCCCTCCAGCGGCGGTGCCGCTGCCTCCATCCCGTCACCCGTCACGGCGTTGCCGTCGCCCGCGTCGCCGTATCCATCGGGCGACGCCACGTACGCCGTAGTCTCCTCCTCCCCATCGCCAGCAGTGGCGTTGCCAGCCGGGAAGGGCTGTCGCTGCTGCTGTGAGCGCTTGAAGGTGTACATGGTTTCGCTTTCACTCGACCTCAAGGCGGCATAGTTTGGAAACAACAACAGCAACAGCAATAAAAAAGAAAAGACGAAAACACGTGCGGACACAGCCCGAGCCCACACACCAGCCAAGCAGCAGGAATACAGAAATGGGGCAGCATAAACCAAGTGTGCATATGTACAAATCGGGAGATATAAGTTAATAAAGAGAACACATTGAATACAAAGCCACTCGTGCATTTGTTTGTTCCCTCACAGATGAGTGAAATACACACAAGTACGGATGTAGACACAGGCAGAATACTATTAAAAAGAGAAAGAGAAAGGGTGTGGGTGCGGCGTTCAGGGAAGAGGAAGCGTCGTTACTCACCCATCTACCCACAGACATATATTAAGGGCTACAGAGGGCCAAGCTCAATGGTCACTCGCTTCTCTTTGCTTCATTATTTACGTTTTTTCCTTTTCCCCCTCTTTTCCCTAATCCTCCTCCTCTCCTCAAAACAACCCCATGTCTGCTGCTGCGATGCACACATGCGCTTACAACGCCATGCACCCGGCTTTATATCGGGCCTGTAGGCATGTTTGGGTAAAGACGCAGACATGCCTGGCAGTCGCGCGCACGTCGCCTTCGCCTCCACCGCGCGCTTCTGCGGGTCTCCGCGCTCCCCCGCAGCCGCGCCACTTCCCCCCTCCGCAGCGCAGGTGACAGAACCCCCCACAGAGCCACAGCCACACACAAGTAGGCATGCACACGCGTCTATATGAAACCAAAGCCGCAGAATTGGCAGCAGGAGCAGCAGCAGCTGCTCCTTTGCCTCTCACCTCACTCAGGCACACAAATCACCGAGGAAAACAAAAAAAACATCAATAGCCAAAAAGATAGGGAACATACAATGCACACAGTCCACCTTGTACTCCCGCTCTGTCTATATTCGCCTCTGGCCTCGCTTTATTACTATCTTTCCCATCAGTGCAGTACACATGCAATGTGGCCGCCGTCATCCTGCGCGTTTTATTTTCTTTCTTCTTCACTCCCCCCCCCCCACAGCCCTCGCAGCCGTCTTGTTCACTGCCACAGTCCCTGCACGCGCGCACCGCCACTGCAGCCACACCCACCCACACACACGAGAGGGGGAATGGGAGAAGCGAGTGCGTGAAAAAAGCGGTAAGCACAAGAATTACCGTAAAAAAAAACGAAGGCAAGAGGAAATGGCGCGAGTGCGTGGCTGGGGAGGGCGATGCGCAGAACGTATAGGCCCATCGGTCTTGGGCCGGCATGTGTGCGGTTCGGCAACAACACCCGCACCCCGGCGGGCGGCGAGAGACGGACGGTGGCAGCGCTTAGAGAGACGTGGCAACGCCAACAGGCGGGGCGAAGCCAAACAGACATCAACGAAACAAAAAGACACATGCGAACAAAACAAACCAACGACCCAAGTGAGAGGAAGAACATTTTGTTGCTCGCACTATTCCCCGTGCACCACAGTCGCCCACCGCCTTGTGCTCAACCAAAAAAAAAATAATAAAAAGAACACACACACATAAGTACATACAGAAGGAGTGATATCGAGAACGCCAAACAAAAAAAGTAACCTGCACTTCTCGCTCTCTCTCTCTCCTTCTTCACTGCCCCTCTCTCCCTCCCGCCAGGTATATACAGTTCAGCCGCAGTGGGCGACTCTATCAATGGCGAGGATGTGTAACCCCCAATGCGGTACTTTTTTTTTTTTCAAATCCTTCCTGTTTACTTCAATGCATGATGGTCGCGCACCAAGGTGAAGTCTTGCCTGAAGCACCCTTCTCGTCTGCAGCCGGGGGGTCCTCGGGGCGTCTCTCTCGTCTCTAAATGAGACACACAACAACGTCTAGTTTACAGGCCCCTTGCACACATTTCCCTTGTGAGTTCCATGAGTACGGGGTCACATTCCCCTGTCTTTCTTCGCATCTTGCTGTGTTTCCACAGCACAATTTCGTTTCACCAAGCTTCCCTTCTTTGCTTCCTCGCTCTATATTTATATGGACATGTGTATACGGTCATGTATTTACACACAGCCCAATTCGTGCCCCACCAAAAGCTTCGGTCACGGCTTACAGTACATGGCGACGGAAGAAGAAGCATGTCCACATACTATGAGCTACGAGCATGTAACGTATACACATTAAAAGAGGAAAGAGAACAAGGGTGAGCCCCATGTTGCTGTCAATGCGGATAATCCAGCTGTCACTTTCACACAACAATGCATGTGAACGTCCTACTCACCGAACTCCATTCCCTGCATTTGTCTGTATGCTTACTCCTCGTTCAATTCCCGTGTCAGTCTCTACAAGGGAAGAAAACGCGCCCCTGATGCGAGGGGTGAGAAGGCGCAACACAGCATCCACTGTAACGCCTCACTCTTCCCAATGAGGGAGGCACCATCCTCTAGGACATGCACCTCACCCGTAAGTGGCTCCTTTGTTAGCGCAGACTTAAGCTGAATCCCATCCTCAACACCATAGCAGGGCGCGGAGGTGCCGAGGGTTGCACAACTCACCTCAACGGAATGCGGGGAGTAGGAGCCGAGCACCTGCTGCACCTTTGAGAGAAGCGTCATGACTTGACTGTCTCCATCGGCCAGTTCCCGAGCCTTGGTAAAGGTGGGATTCAGAAATTTTGGAAACCTGTACACCTTGACGCACATCAACGATGTAAGCAGAAAGGCCTGGGCGAGGAACCTTCGCACGGGCGGAGGATGTGCGCCACTGCCGGCAATGACCGTTGGGAAACCTGGTGACATTGTCGACGCGGCGCCGGCCACAGTTGTTTGAATCGGTAAACTCACATAACATGTGGCAGAGAAGGCCTGCTTCAAGTAAAAGATGGCGTTTAAGCTGTCGATGTCTTGCAACGCGGCCTGAAGGATGCTGTCTATGAAGTTGCTCATCGTTTGCAACAGCTCCTCATTCGTCACGGCTCCTATAGGCGTTTTCGCTGACACCGCCATGGCGGCCAGCTGATTAATGGAGCCAAGCCCATCAGCGGCGTGGTTCCGCTGGATACTTTCCGCATCCAACGGAAGTCGAAGGCGCTGGCACTCGGAAAGGACCTGCTCTTGAAACGCCTTTAGCCGGTCGTTCACACACGCAGGGCTGCCGCTAGTGTTCGCCAACCGCGCCCTCTCCTCGGCCTGTTGGTAAAAGGCAAATACCGTCGCGAGACCGTCGTAGGGGTTCGAGTGCCGTGTTGCGCAAAGCAGCGCCGTATCCCACTGCTGCTGCCGACAAGACTGCAACATGGAGAGACGATATCCGGCGTCGATGGTCGTCTGGCGCTGCAGCGGGACCGTGTGAACAAGAAGGTGTGCAATGACCACGTCTCCGCCGTAGATGAGTTCCATGACAGCGTCATCGTTGGCGCCGTCTACAAGTTTAGCTGCGGCAAGAATGCGGGAATTATTGGCGTGCGCCAAGGCAGTGGCGCGGGCAGTAAGCAATGCTTGCACAGCAGAAGAAACACCATTTGAGTCCACTGTCGTATTGTGCGGAGGCTCAGTACTTGCCTGCGTCATATGCTGAGGACACGTCTCTGCAATGACGACGGCCAAATCCCAGTTTTTATCAGACTGACGAGCAACAAGACGAGCGGCACGGGCACTCTCCTCCGCCATAATGAAATAACGCACAGCACGTGCGTTTCCAGCAGCCTCCATCGCCTCTGCCGCCTGTAAACAAAGAGAACGCCACAACTCGCGACTAACAACAGGCGCCGCGGCAATTGCACTGTCCCATTCACCCACCTCTGCCAGCAACTGGCAATACTCGGCGACTTTCCCCAGCTGCAGCATAGATTCAGCCGCCTCTATAATACGCGTCCTTTTGTACTCCTCACCCGCATTCGTCACGGTTTTACCGTGCGACTTCTCCACATTTGCTTTCCCCCACTTCCCATGCAGCTCGACAAGCCGCGAGGCGGGGAGAACGGTGCACTTCGCGTTAGAGATGTCCTGTGGGTCGCCAGCAAATCCCGCAATCCGCGCCAAATCCGCCGCCCCGCAGGGAAATTCAAACACTCGGACAATTCGCTCCATTCGTCTGTGGGGTGCAAGGTTGGCCTCCCTCAAATCTTTGATTAACTCCTGCACAACATCACCGGTCACGACAGAGACGGAGGACCCGGAGGAGGCGTCCAACAGAGACGTGCTGTCCGTGACGGTGCAATTTTCCAGTCTGCCCAGCGCGGCATCCAGGTAAACCTGCCGCAGTAGCCCCAAGTGCCAAAAAACAACGGTGGTGTCATGCGACACGGAGGCAAAAACAAGCGGACGCTCAGGGTGCCCACCCAGTGCCACAACCTCCCCATTATGAGCACGGACAGTTGCCAGATTGGCTCCACTACGCACATCCCATAGCCGCACGGTACAGTCTGCGGAGGCGGAGAGGGCAAGATAAGGAGCGATGCTGCACCACGCAATGGCATTGACACAGGCTGTATGTCCACGCATCACACGACATGAAACAGAAGCCGTGTGCGACGTCCCTGAAGAAACATCCCATAGCCGTAATGTGGTGTCCTGACCACAGCTAAGCAGAAAATTCGGCGCAGTCGAACTATATAATACATTTAGCGCTGCAGCAGTATGCCCCGTAAGCACAAGCGTGGGTTCCTCACGGCTGGAGCCGATCTGAAACACGAGGACCTGTCCATCGTGGCAAGCTGCGGCAAGGTGCTTCGTATGCTTTCGGTCGAATTCTATGCCCGAAACAGGGGAAGTTGTCTTGTAATGGCGCACAATCTTACCGTCTCGTGAGGAAAGGACAGCCACACCACCACTGTGTGAGGCCGCAATGTAGCCGCCCGACTCACTAGAGTTCCACGACACACAATTGACAGCACCTACAGCTGTCACACTGACTCCCCAATGTTTTCGCTGTGTACCGACGTAGTACGAAACAACCTCACCATTGCTAAGTCCTGCGGCAATATACTTGCCGGTTAAACTCCAGTCAATGGAGTGCACAATCACACGTCCCACATCAATCGCATGTTGTAACGTGAGTTGTTTTGTGTTCCACACCCGTATCGTCCCATCCGTGCTGGTAGTAGCGAGGTAATCCTTTTCGTGATGGGCGTAGCGACATGCGTGCATTACGTCTGTATGACCTGCCTCCGTCTGCATTTCGATTTGTTGCGTACGCGTGTTGAACACCGCGACACTTCCATTACGCAATGCAATAATAAGATGTTCAGGGGCAAAGGCGGCGGCGCCGAAGACAGCACTTCCAGCAATTGGGTGCCACTCCGCCACCGCCGTGCGTGAGTTTGTCAACCACACTTGCAGCCTGGAGGACTCACCATCAGTTGTCACAAACTTTCCGGTCTGACCAGCGAGCCAAGCAATAGACGTCACCGGCGCCTTCTGCAGCGCAAAATTCTGTACAATGGTGTTAGACACGGTATCTACAATAGCCAGAGCTCCGTCGCGTGAGCCAATGGCAACATAATTGGGATTGTTCGGATCAAACGCCATAGTTGTCACGGGAAGCCAGCCGTTGTCAGTGGCAGCGTCATTGCCGTTGCTAGTGTCGTTGACCGTGTGAGTCTCCTCGGCAAGCGCCGGCGCCGGAAACGGGCGCAGTGACGCATTCTGCCGTAGACCATTGGCTGGATGTATTGAGAGAATGAATAATCCCCCTTCAGAGGTGGCGACAACGATGGAGTCAGGGCGAGACGCGGCGACATCCATAAATGTCACACACCCCACGTGGGTGTCGCTGCTGCCGTTGCGGTTGCCGAGAGGAGTGGTGGGGCTCGGCGTCGGCACGGCCGCTGCGGCGGAGCTCTGGCCGTTCATACAAAGCCGCAGATGATGGGTGGTGGTGCCATCGTTCATGTTCACGGAGACCACCCAGCCGGTTTTCGTGCCGTACAGGATGTGGTGCTTCCCGGCCACCCGCACCACCGACGGACCACCCTCCCGCCGAAAGAACTCCCCCACGGCACTCGGCACGCGCTTCTCGTTTAACTTCTCTCCGTCGACGAGGCGCCAGACAACCGTTTTTGCGGCGGTTGTTACACACACCATGTACTCTTCATTGAAGTGAAAGGAATGAATTGCACCGACGACGCCGTTGGCAAAGATGCGGGTGAGTGGGTAACTAGAAAAGTTCTCATTCTCCGTGGTCGCAGGTGCCCCTGCGGCGGCGGTCGTTGCGATTTTTGTGGGTGTATACATGTAGATCGCCGCCGTGGAGCAGTACGCGATGGCATTGGCGTGGACAATGACAGGAAGAGCACAGCTCTGTTGACACCCACCTGCGAGAAGCGCAACTTGATTGAGCGCCGCCATGCACCGCGAGCACACTGCTGAGTTTACTGCTGCTGTGAGTAGAGCTGTGGCCAACGCCCGCGAATGCAGCCCACACACGCACGCGTGCAGAGCGAGAGGAGGAAGAGAGGAAGCGGGAAAGAGAGACCGTTGTCAGAGATGCAGAGAAGCAACCAGCAGCTGTTGCTGCTGCGCGGCATCGATGTGAAAGAAACGGGGCACCGAGAGGGAAGAAAAGGTGCCCAGGAAGCGAATCAAACTGGCACACTGCCACATCGCACCACGGCGGCAAACATATATATGCGCGCCACAACCTCGAAGAGAGTGCGCGGCAATTCATTTTTATTTTATTTTTCTTCTTTGCGGCCCCTCCGCTCCGTCCTCACTTGCGCTTCTTTCGTTGGCGGTGACTACGCCTCCTGCAACACCCGCTCCAACGCGTCCACACTCCCCGAGGCAGCCACACACCACTGAACGACCTCCAGCAACTTCTTCATCCCCAGCGTCCAGAGCTCCTCAGCCACGTCGCCGTGGCGCACGGGAAAGCCGTCCACCTTGTCCTGCACAATGGCGTACGGCGCCTCAGCCGGCCCCAATGACTCCAGAACAGCCGCGGCAGAGGACACCCACGTCGACTGCGCCGCCGCCTCTTCTTCTTCCCTAAGGCGCCGATGTACGTCG
Organism: Trypanosoma conorhini; assembly: GCF_003719485.1. NCBI lineage: Eukaryota > Euglenozoa > Kinetoplastea > Trypanosomatida > Trypanosomatidae > Trypanosoma > Trypanosoma conorhini. The sequence continues at coordinate 16,984 of NW_021704092.1, read as the reverse complement.
TCTCGGAGCTCAAGTAGGCGCCTTTCCATCCACGCCACAAGCTCCTGCACAAATGCGGCGACAATGACGCATGCGGCACCGAACGTCTTCCATGCAAATAGTTTCTCACAAATGTAAAAGTCCGAGGAGCGACGCGTCATCTGCGGCGGTGACCCGCGTGAAGAGACAACCTCCACGGTACTTTGCTCGCCATTCGGTCGAAGCGCATATTTCTCCAGCGGAATACGGTGATGCACCTTGATGTACTCCAGAAGCAGCAAGAGGTATCCACAGGCCTGATTGATTTCCGCTGCACTCACACTGTCATTGCGGCTCCCGAGGAAGCTGCGTGCGTATTCCTGCTGCATATGCAGCAGGTTCATCAGCACCGTAGACTCGACACTTTTATTCGACTCTGCTGCGGAGCCGGGGCCTGACTGTGGCAAGGAAACAAACTGACGCTGCTGCCCAGTGGAGGAGTGTCTTCGCGACGACGCAGCAGCGGGACACTTCCCAAGCCGCAGACCTGCGATGGTTGCCACAAGGCCACTGGTGTCTACGGGGAATGCCAACGACATCGCGTGCATTTTGGACATCCAAAGGTAACTACAGGCCGCGTGCCGCGTGCGCAATGAGACCCCCGCCGCGGCATCTTCCGCAGCAAAGAAGGAAACCACTTGCTGAGCGTCGTGTTTGGCGGCTGCCATCTCCCACTCGGCCCTTCTTGCCACGCGTTGTCTTGAGAGCGCCGTCAGTTCATCCTGCAGCGCTTGACACGCCTTCGCCACCAGGCGCGACTTCTCGTCCGCCTCCCATACCTCAACCTGCAAACGATGCAGTGACTCCTGCGACACGACGCCGCACTCTGCCGCAGAAACGCACAACAACACGTCGTCGCCAGCTGACGGTTGCCGCCGCCCCAAAGGCTTTTCTCCATGCTCGATGAGGCCCACCTGCTGGGTGAAGCTGTTGTGCGCCACAACGCCTTCCGCATCGCGCTGACGACGCGGACAGAAGCAAAGGATGACGCTATTCGCATCAGGGCTGGCAGACACGGCCGAGAGGGCGACGACGTCCTCCATGATGCGGGTCGTCTCTTTCCGCTGCGTCTCCAGAGAGTCTTTCCAGCAGGAAGTACAGAGCGGAACGTCCGTGCGGCTCTTATGAACCACGAGGCAGAGTAAATTTCGAGAAAAGCTAGATAGGAAATCCTCCCTGGATAGAGAAGCAGGACATGACTTCAGCGGCAAAGAAGTTGCTGTCGTCATGGAAGAGGAATCGCTCGCCGTCCCTGCATGCTGAGCAGCTGTCGTGTGCGCCGCGCCGGGGAGTCCCGCTGCATAAGGCGCCATGTACGTAATTTTCCGTAGATTCAAAACTCGCGGCGAATGTGGCGTTGACTGTGCAGTTATTAAGCCGGTGTGCGGACGCACATTTCCCGCTGAAAAAGGCAAGTGAGAGTGAAGAGCCGCGGTGTCCTCGAAAGGCACAGACAGCGGCTGCGCGTGCGCAACGACGGATGACGATGAATCAGCGCATGCAGGTGACAATGAAGACGGGGATGCCGAACGCGTTGGCTCACACTGATGAGTTCCACTCGGGGGCGAGAGAGGCACCGCCGGCTCCTCCAAAGAAAACTCGGCGCGTTGAACGGTCAGTTGACTTGAGGGCTGAGGCGGTGGAACCGGGCCATCATGTAGCATGCGCCAAAGCTCCCGCATATACACCGCGGGCTCCCCATTCGCCAACCACTCATACTGGTACACAAACAATGGCGCGAGTCGCGTTACCATACGCGCCTGGGCGATTGGTGTGCGTTTCGTGTGCGACGATATCGCCGGAGGTTTGCTTCCCCGCACAACGCGTGGGTCCTCCTTCAGCAGGGCACACCGCTCGTGAAGCCACGGCGAGAGTGGCGATGGGGCGAGCGGGGCGTACTTTCCCGCCGCACTTAGCAGCGACCCTTTGATGGCGGGGTGCAGCTTCTGCCGCCGCCGGGTTTCGTGTAGCTCCCGTTCACTCTCCAAATCCCGGGGTTCCTGGAGGCATGTTTGCTGCGCCCGCCCCTCTTGCCCTAGACATGCCTCTTCAAGTTCGTGGAGAACACGCATGTGACGATCCCGGAGACGCCGCCGCTCGCCTGCTTCATCGTCCAAGCAGCACGACGCCCGGGACGACATCAGAAACCCTCCGACGTGCGACGGTGATGTTGAGAGTGGCGATAACAGGCGTATTGCGGTTTTGGCCGGGAGACGCGTGTGACACGCAACATTTTGTCCATCAAGTTGCACCGTGCGGCGGCACACGCAACATGTGAACAGCGCGCAGACTGGGGCGTACGCCGCGTTGTCGCCAGCCGCCGCGAGAGTCCCGACAACGTTCCCTCCCTCACCCCCCGCACCACGCATTGCAGCGCGTGTGGGGCGTCGGAGTCCAGGCTACTAATATATATATATATATATATATCTATCTATCTCTGCGCGTATGTGTATGGGAGTGCGCAGAGAGGCCGAGCGCATACACCGTGCTTTTCTCCCACCAAGTCCCAGCCCAACACTGCCTCAGCGAGGAGAGAGGGGATGCACGCGCTAACACGTGTCGGCCAAGCCGCAAGAAGCACGCAATATAAAATTAAACAAAAAGGCAAACAACACCCTCACTGTGGAAGTCATGGGGGGGCAGTCCGCTCCTCCGCGCCTGTCGTTCAGCAGAGGGAACGCGAAAGAGCGCGCCTACAAAGCAGAGAGACTCACAAAGGAGGAATAAAGGATATTCACAAGCCGGTTAGCTGGATGCATTTCGATGGCTACGGTGTGGGGTTCTCAGCCTGCGCAAGCCGCAGCCCCAAATCTGAAATAACCCCCCGCACCACCTCGTCCCACTGACCGCCAGCCTCGTCGTCATCGTTGTTGTTGTTGTTGTTTGGGCGCAGGTCCGTGGGGCACGTGGTGAAGTGCGGCGACGACGTCACTCTCACAGACCGCGGGACGTACAGCTGGGCTACGTTGCTGCCTCTGCCGGCATTTACGACTCCGCCCCGAGACGGTGACAGCGGCGGCGTCGGGAGCCGCCAACCAGCATGCGGCTGGGGCTGCGGAAGGTCATGAGAAGGCCGTTCCGCCAACTCCATCGAGAGCGAGCGCAGTTCACCGCGCAGGTGCTGCACGGTTCGCGTCAGCTCAAGTTCCCGTTGGCACAACGCGGCATTCGCCTCCTCCGTCGTTCGCCGGGATTCACGCTCCTTCTGGAGGGCGTCATGAGCCCCACGTAACTGCTCCTGCAGCTGCTGATAGGCATCACGGGCAACGAAGGAAGTGGCGACGTATCGCTCATACTCGCGGAGCTTCTGTGCAACTCCCGCAGCAACTTCCTCGCGTTCCTGGGCCACGCGGCGCAGCTGCTGGCCTTCCTCCTCTGCCACCTGAATGCGTAACTCCTGCTGTCGCATCCGCCTACGCACCTCCGCAAGGGCGCCACGCATAACCCCAAGAACGGCATGAAGCGTTTGTGCGAGCGTTCCGCGGCAAGGCATGTCGCGAAAACCGACGCGCGGCGTAGCCCGACGTCGCAGGGGGCCACCAGCGCCAGCAGAAGTCAACCCCCGTGAGAGATGAGCTCCAAAACAGGGGCTATTCACCTCCGCGTCGGCGTGCAACTCTGCAAGAGCCAATGTTCGCTCCAAAGCATCAGCCTCCTCAGGCTCAGCCGTGCCGCCTCCAGCATGGGGCGCAATAACGCCAAGAAGAGTCTGCAGCGGAGGAAGCTGCACAAATGTCATCTCCGTGCCTCCGCGTTGCCGTCGAAGCGCGGCAGCCACAATCGGAACCGACTCTACAAGGCTAAGTATGTTGTTGGAAGTCAACATCCGCCAGGAGGGGGGCTGCGCCCTACTCGTATAGACTCCACCGCCGTTCTGCCTGTTGGCGCGCCCGCCGCCCTCATTGCTGACAATAAACTTAACACGGCGACTATTGGAACGGGAGGACCCGAGGTGGCGCATACGCCCGCATGCCATCACAACCGTTACAACCGCATACAGTGAGCGTCCGTGGTGCAAACTTAGCACTTGGCCCATCTTTTTCAATTCCAACACCGTCTCCTCCCCGCTCTCCTCCTCCTTTTTTATAAACTCCTGAATGGCTTGCACGGCGGCACGGCAATCAGCTGTTTGCGCTTCATAGGCGCGCCAAAGAGCAACCCGCTCTGCCACTATGCTATTCAGCCGCAGCGTCAACACAGTCAGCGCGGCACACAGTTTCCTTGCGAGTGCATAGAGGACGTCTTGATTCCCTACCTCACGCCGCACCTGTGTCTCGAGGACGTCTGTCATGCGAACCAAATCACCGCATCGACCGCGCAGTGTATTCAAGTCAAATTGTTCCTCACGTGTCAACTCCTGGCGCGCGGCAAGCTTTGTTTTCAGTTCGACAATCGTGCCATCCCGCACGGCTGCCTCCCGTGCTACAGCCTCATACTTCTCGTGCGCCTCACGTAGTTGCCTCTGCAACTGCCGCTCCTGCTTCAACTTGGCCTGAACATCCCGCTCGGCCGCCTCCACTCGCCGCAGAAGAACATGTTGTTCTGTCTCACTCGTACGTGTGGCCGCAGCGAGTTGTGTTTGCAGGGAGGACACTGTCTCGTTTGCCGAGTTCAGAGACGTCTGCAAGCGCCGCACCGTGGCTTGATGCCGCACGCGTTCCTCATGTATGAGCACCGACTGCCGCTGCTTCTCTTCCTGCAGTTTAGCAAGGGCTTCACGCGTTGAACGTGCCTCTCGTAGCTGTCGGGCCGCGCTTCGCGTCGCCTGGTGGGTGCGCCGCACCAACGCATACACCGCTCTCTCATTGGAAGGTTCCAATATCTTCTCACACGTCAAATACCCCTTCGAGCCCAAGCTCCACGCATTTGGTCGGAGTGCATCGGCATCAGGCGATATTATTCGCATGTGTTCTTCGCTCTGCCCCTCGATGTTATCTTCCTGACTGAGATCGCTAGTACTTGTGCCATTCCACTTGTCTTCCTCTCCCTCCTCCCTGCCGTGTGAGGTTTTGGCCCCCTTGCGCCTTCGCACATCGGTGTTGATGGCGGCAAGCACCGTGCGACTCTGTCGTTCCATGGCGCGGAACAGCTGCGTGTAGTGAAGCTCCATGCGATGTGTTTGGTCGGCCGCCGCCTGCGTGGCGCTTTTCATCGCCTGCAGTTCCACGGCATGTGTGTCCTTCATGGCATCGAATCGATCCTGCAGTTCCTTCAGGCGTTCTTGGGACTCGCGGTGCGTTGAAATCGCCGTCTCCGCAACGCCGCTCCACTGCTGCTCCAGACGCCGCAGAAGAGATGTGAGGGCGGCAGGGGCAGAGTCAACGTCCGGCGCATCCTCCCCGTGCACCTCTGCCAGCGGCTGCAGTCGCTTGCCGTCGGCTGCGAGGGCGGAAGTGAGTTGCGCGCCACGTTCTCCCAACGCCATCAACCGCTTCCACGCCGCTGCAACCAAGTCACGTACATCTTGCCGAAACGCCTCCGCAGATTTCCTCACGGCATCCATCTCGGCACACTGCCGCTCCAGCTCCCGCTGCAGCACATGTACGGCAGCGCGGAGCTCGTCTTTTGTCGCAGCATCCTCCTCCTCCTCATAACCATCGGCGGTGTACCTCGCCTCCTCTTCATGAGGGACCGCCGCAGCCGCGCCCACGGTTGCCTCCGTTGCAGCGTGCAACTTCTCCAGTGCGCCGCATCGTGCTCGGCAGGTGGTGAGTTCCCCTTCGACCAGCTCCCTCTCCGCACGTAGGCGCGCCACTTCCTTCTCCAGTCCATCGTGCTGGCGGCGCCACACGGCGCGATCCGCCTCCGCCTGCTGGTGCAACGTGCGGAGACGTCCATTCTCCCTTCGCAGCCCACCCACCTCATCCTCCATGACACGCAGCGCGTTCTCAGCTGCTTGCAGCCCGGCCTTCGCCAGACGCAGCTCCTCAGCCGTGGCAGCGACGTAAGCGCGGTGCTGCTCCTTCGCGTTGTGCGCCTCGGCGCTTGACGCAAGAAGGTCGTTTTCAAGGACCTTCTGACGCTCCAGCGAGGTGTCCAAGGCCGCCTGTAGCGTGCGGCAGCGACGCCTGTGCCATAGCAGTTCCGAGAGCTGCTGCTGCGATTCAGTAAGAAGACTCTCAAGGGAGAGCGGACCGTCACGTCCCGCCGCGATTGTGGTTGTGTCAACCAATGCCTTGACAACGGTGGACGGTGAAGTTGTAGGCGGGGGCCGTTTTTCACTTTGGAACTCCATCCATTTTTTTTCTTCCCGCGGCCTCACTACGGCTGCATCCGCCACAACGGCGGTGTTGCGGGGTGGCGATGTCCATCGCACGGCGGCAGCCCGTTTACTTTTCTCATGATCTCCCAATTTACATGCGGTGGGCACCGAAGCTTGCGCCACTGCCTGTCCCTTCGGGCTCTTTGAAGTTGATGGGGTTTCTGCTGCGAGTGCGTCGCGGCGTGCCTCTATGCCTCCGCAGCAGGACAACACGGACGACGATGGGTTGCCAGTAGACATGCGTTATATATGAATGCCGCACCCCCAACCCACTGTTTCTTTTTCCTTTTTCTTTTTTGTTTTCTTGTTGTTGTTGCTCTTCAAAGTGGTGGATATAACTCGCAGGTAAATGTCTTTCTATCTGTGTCTTTTTCTTATATGTGTATATGCCTGTATATATATATATATATGTGTGTGTGTGTGTGTGTGTGTGTACCTCCCTCACTGGGTTATCGCTCTGAGTGTATGGGCGAAGCGGTCAATTCCCTTCGCCGCCCCACATGCCCCCTTCTCTCCCTCTCTTTATTTCCTTCGCTCGTTGGCTCGCGCGCTATCGCCCCGTACACCTGCACCCACAAAACGGCGAAAAGCGGGAAGTTTCCTGCCACCCACCCCGTCAAAGGCCGTGAGACGGCGAAAAAAAAAAGATAGAGTAAAATACCGACTTGCATGCAGACGCGCGTACGCACAGGCATAGGCGCAGTGCGCGTGTGCCTCGGTGCACGGAGGACAAACGCACCCGCAGCGAAGAATGCTCCCAGAGCCGCTGGCCTACATGCGCGTGCAGCAGCGCACACCTCACGGCCGGAGCAACGAGAGCCACAGCCACCAAAAACCCACCGGCGAAGAGGGCCGGGGCGTCGTAGACGCTCCAAGTAACGCCGCCGGAAGGATGCGAAAGAAGAGGGCGGAAAAAAAAAGCGCGCGCACACACACACACAACGAACAACAACAACAGCACAGGAAAGCTTTTGCCGTATACATTGAGATGAAGTTTTCTCCACCCTGTGCCGCAACACCCTCACATGGAGGAGGTTAACAACAGAAACCCAGCCTCTAAACAGAGGGGGGGAAGGAGTTCTAGCATAGAGAGAAATAGAGAGAGAGAGAGACGCGCTTGCTCCACGCCGTTTACAAGAACAAAAAAACTAAAACAAAAAAAGCACAACACACAGGCACACACATACACACACACATGCAAGGACCAAAAAGCCGCAGCTGCAACAGCGACGATGGACGGAAGGCCAGCAGGCGCACCGTGTGGCGAGGCAGGCACATATACCAGTTACCACCCCATCAGGCGTGGAACTCCTTGGCTTCCCACCTCAGCGTTCGAATAGAGGACGGGGGAAAAAAAAAACAGAACAAGAAGAGAAGTATACAACTTCAAAGAAACTAAGCTAATAAAAAATAAACAAACAATAACCTCTCTTCATACTACAAGAGAAACCCTTCTCTCTCTCCCGCACACACACACACACACAGAAAGAGAGAGAGAGATGTAACTGCCGAGATCTACATGTGTGCGTGCATGTGGGCAGAGTCACAGCTGCAAGCAGGTACCATCTCGCCGAATTTTTCCCTGCCAGCACCGCCACTTAATCCTTTCGCAGCCCGCCTTCTTGTCCGTCTTTTCGTTTTTTTTCGTGGTTTTAAACCTTTTGCACCCGCCAAAATTCGCGTGAATATTGCCCGTCGCTGCCTGCCACTTACTGCGTGGTGGCGCAACACATTCCCCTCGTCCACACCTCCCCTCGCCTCCATGAAACTACCTCCGTCACCTCGGCGCAGGGGCGCCAAGGACAACTCCACTGACACACGCACCGTTCCTCCGCCCTTCAATCGGCCGAGCTCAGCTTTTAATTGCTTCAAGACGCAGCTGTTTTTTTCGTCTCATGATATTCTCCTTCCTAGCTCGCTTATTGAACAAACCGCGGTACGCCTCTACCTCCAGGCGGTCGGACTGACACTCCGCGAGAAGCGTGTGTACACGACGCGTGCCTTGTTGGCTTTCAGCAACGTACTGCCGGCGGAGAAATTGCTCGCGCTCAGAGAGGCGGTCCATTTGTCTTTCCAATGCCAACTGTCGCTGTGTCACTTCTTTTGTCAAGTCCTTGAACTGCAGCGGACGCAGATGCGCATTGGAGGGCGGAATAAGCATCACATTGATCGCCTTCTGTGTGCTGTGAGGCAGCACCAAAGTCTTCAGCTTGTTGTTGTTGTTGTTGTTGTTGTTGTTGTTCGTGCTTAGGTTATGTTTCTGCGGTATGGACGGCATCCGTGTTGTTGTTGTTACTGTTTGAGCCACCGTCGGTGACGTCGTTGCCGCGGCAACATGGGCGGTCATGCCGTTTTGAGCATTCCCGGCGGGGCAGAATGGACCTCGTGGCGAGAAGGAACCAGAGGCGCCGAGTGTCGTCAGCTTTGCGGCAGGTGTGTTGCTGGTCCCCGCTACATTCGCCCCGAGCCGCTCGCCTGCGTAGCATTGGAAGAATGGAGAGGTCAACGGCAGTGGTACCTTCACCGTCCGCAGGGCCAACGAGGTGGGGCGGCCGTCTGCCAGCGACGACCTCCGCTCCGTCCCGTCGGCTCCCTCCGTCGAGAGATCGTCGTCGAGCGGCGGAAGTGGGACCTCCACCAGTAATTCCTCCGTCGGCTGCAGAATGTACTGTTTCACGTGAGGAGCCGTGCGGTTAAGCGGGAATCCAGAGAGAACGCAGACGCCTGTGGTTGCGGGCAACTTTCTCGTCTTGACAGCCCTGATCGTCTGTGGGATGACAGGCAACTCCGTTTCTGCGTTGTCGCCCGCGGCCGCTGCAGCCGTGTGGCGACGACTGGGCTCCTGAAGCGGCAACCCTTTTGGGGCCTGGAACGACTCCTGCAACTTGCCCTTCATGAGACCTTCCGCCAGAGGCGCCGTGGAGGACGGCGGAGGACTCCGCTTCCCCGCAGGAGGCAACTGGCTACCAACCCGCTCCAGCGCATCCGCCTCTCGCACAGAGTTGTTCCCCGCCTCTGTGGGCGGCGCGAGCGTTGAGCCGCACGCCAGCTCCCGATGCATGCCCTCCGTTCGCTCCGCCAACTCGTGCAAAAGGTAGTTGACATGCTTCGCGTAACGATTAAACTCAAGCATGAGGCGATGGTGCCCATTTGCGACCTCCACATCCACATCCTCAAAGCTGTCGTCGTCCAGCGCCTGGACTTGTTCCCCACCCGCCGCAATGGGAGCCAGCGGGTTGGCCGAATTCTCCAGGAGTCGAATTAGGCTCGGACTACTCACCTCCCCACGCGCGTCAAGTGGGGAGCCAGACAATTTTAGGGTCAACGACGTTGTTAAAAGCAGTGTCGACTCCGACACCGACGGCGTGGCGGCGCACTGGTCGCCGCCTTTCAACATCCCGCCTTTCTCTGCAGTGGGTGGCCGCGGCCACCCATTCACCCGCACGTAGGTGGCCACCAGTCCACTGCACCAGAAGTAAAAGATGCGGTACAGATTCACCCGCATGACAGCATTAAAAAGCCCTGCCACAACGTCATTGGGGAAACAGTACACAAACCCGTAATGAACAACGTGCGGTACAATAAACGTAAACGCAGTCAGGACCTCATCTTTTCCTTCTGCCAGTCGCTCAAACGCCTGGCCAAATAACGCCGCGAGACGATGAAAACAACGCTGTGCAAATTCAGCAAGTTCAAAGACTTCCAATTTTACAACGTTAAAGGCTTTTATAGCCTCAGTACACCGCCAAAGAATTGCTGGGTCCTGCTGCAACGATTTTTCGGAGGCTGCCTCCATGACGCTGATGTGACTAATGCTGTTTCTGCTTGGTTGTTGCGTGCTTTTCCTCTTACGCTGCGTACCATGTGAAGCACGTGCACCATCCTCTCCGAGAATGGCGCCAAACTCATGCCGTAAGGTGCGTGCGCCGTCGCTGACACTGGTGTTACCCTCATGGTGTGAGGGCAAGTTGGCGACGGTGGGCACAAGCGGTGGAAGCTCATCCGTCACTTCCGCCTGCAACAGCGTCGTGGACGAGTCCTTGGCAAATTTTGCCGCAGAGTGGGCGCTTTTTGCCAGGATCCTTTCGAGCTGGTCAATGGGCGGCAGCTCCGCCTTGTAGCGAGGAAACGCCCCACGAATGATGCGCTCAAGGTTGACGTAACGACCAATAAGCGTTTTCTCCGCATGCACACGACGTATGTGGGCAATTATGTACCAAAAGTACACGTAAATAATCTCACGGCTCTCCTGAAACTCTGCAAGGAAGCGAAGGATACCCACACCACTCGCCTTGGTCCGCAACTCACCACGCTCCTGTCTTAGCACGTTTTCAATGGCAACCTCAACGGCGAGCGACCTAGGAAAAATGTACTCACTTCCCAAAGTTCCTGTCGCTTCATCAAAGCTTGGAATCTCTAACGAGTAGATGGACTGGGCGTCCTTCTTAAGGCGTCTTTTTCGTGCTTGACGGCTGGGTGTGTGTAGTGAGAAGGAACCATTTTGATTTCCCATCTTTTCCGGCTACTTTCGCAGAGGAACGTCGCCGCAATGGAGTTGAGGCCGAGCTGGAGGCGGTTTTGCTTCCAGGTGGCCGTGTCAATGACACGTTCGCGGCTTCCAACACGGAGCTTGCGCCCCTGACACTGCTGTTCCTCCTCGCGAAATTCCTTGCCGTTATCCCGGTGTCACCCAGCACGTTCTCATTGTACCACTGCGTGAAGGAGGACAACTTGGTGCCCGCCAACTTTTTTACGCTTGCCCCCGTCGAGGAGGCAGGTGTGCTTAACTCCCCCCACAGTGGCGAGGGAACGAGCGACTCACTCTCTTCACGGGCGAGTTGGGAGGTGTCAGCTGAACCTTTTATTGGCAGAGGAGCCAAATCCTCCTCACGGCCCAGGGGGGACTCCGCCGCACCCCACGCAGGGGTGTAGTTGGCGGGGGTTGCTTCCTGCCCCTCTACCTTGGAGGGCTGTGGGTCCGGGGGCTGGACTTTTTGCCGCCCGTCGCCTGCGCGCTCGGTGGCGGCGTGGCCGCGGCCCAGCCCCTCCAGAAACACAACGGCCTGCCGCGCCCGGGGCGGGGAGAATCCGGGCGTGGCACCCCCCGACTCCTCCGCCCTGCGTGGGGGCCACACTCCATGCCTCACCTGCCGTGAGGACTTCTGTGCGTCGTCTTCGTCCGGGGGAGGATCGCGCAACTGCATTTGCGGGAGCCTCCACGAGGTAATTGAAGTCACCTGTTTCGCATCAAACTCGCGTCGGGGTTCACCGTCCAAGAGCGTGCGACCTGGCACGGTTGTCCCCGTACGCGGAGGCCCTCCTCCGGGTGTCCGCGTCAGAAGGGGCTGCAACCGCTCTCCATTCAGCTTCCTCTGCATTTGCGGCGGGCCTTCGTCGGGCTGAGCGGCTGTTTGTTGCTGCTGCTGCCTTGGCGACGACGGGGCTCTGACGGCGCCACCAACTGTCGGGAGCGGAGGGCCATCTCCTTGCGGCTTCCGCACACGCTTTCCCATCCTCCCGCAGCCGCGGCGTCAAGCAAGAAACGAAGCAAACGAAGCAAGAGTCGTGTGGTGGGTCAATTTACCTCCGCTCCGTTCCCTCCCTACACGTGCTCCCTCCCTTGTGGTCGATGCAAGTATGTGCGTATACGCTGGCACCAGACACACTGCAGCCAAGTGTCACACACGCAAGAAAAAAAGAAGAGGGAGAGAGATAACGAGAAACAAAGATACCTCACGCGCATACACACATACATGTGTGTACATATATATATATATATATATATATACCTTCACGCAGGCGTACGCGCGTACGCACACATCGCGGTTGAGAGTGACTAACACCACGGAAGCCACACTGATACGCGGAAATACACACCTGCACACACACACACACACACACCTCCTCGCTCCTTCTCATGCCTTCCTTACCGCCTTCGTCAAAACTGTGCACATCATGAGCAACTAAGTGCATACTAAGGACTCATTACTTCTAACGCCGCCTGCAACGGTCTCTCCAACCCCTCTTCCCCCTAACTCCTGACCATTCCCACCTCCTCACCCTTTTTTCAAACCCCCCCCCAACCCTCCGACGACGTTTATATATATATATATATATTTGTATCTCTCCTGTTTTTTTTTCAAAGCATATTTCCCCTCCTTCTTCGTGCCTGTGGTAGACTCCGACCTCCCCACCATCCTTGGTTGCTTGCTTCGCTCGCCGTGCCTGCTTCTACCTTCCTGGGCCTCCATGTCCCTTACGACGGCAGGGCCCGCGACTGTACCACGAACGACCAGTCACTATTCCCGCCTCCCTGTTTCTCCGATGCGCTTGCACTGAAACGCGGCAAGAGTATCAGACGCATGAAACCGCAGCGCCCGCCAAGACGCAAAAAAAAAATAATAATAATGATAGTAATAACAATAAGTGGCGGGAAATAGGAAGAGCGGCAGAGACCCCGTTGAGCTCAGCATTCAGTTCCGACTTGTCATGTGCTTCCACTCGGACTCGTCGTGGTACTGCATGGGAATCTGCCACGTCGTTTTTGCGCCGTCACGGTTGACGAGCGGCTTCCAGTTCCAGAAAAGCTCGTACTTGGCATGCTTCTCACGCATCTCCGGACGGACCCACTGGTCTAGGTAAATGTCATCCTCCTCGAGCGTTGGGACATTTGGTTGACTCATCACAATGTTACGGAAATGGGACCAGCCGGGCTCCGTTCCCATGGCGCGGTAGCAGCCCCAGAGGGTGTACCATGAGTAGAACACCATGAGGCTCCACGCCATCCAAAAGGTCGGTTTTGTAGTCATGTTAAGCCGCATGCCATACCGGCTTGCCATCTCGTCCATTGTGCTCTCCCACGACTCCTCCGTCATGCGAATACTCTCCTCGCGAGTGTAGGGGTACTTTGGGTCAAAAATCTCCTTCGGGTACTCAAACCACTCAATGTGGGGGTTGAAGTCCATTGGGAGGAGGGGCTCGCTGTGCGGCACGGCGGGGGGCTGCGGCTGGCCACTTCGTGCGATCTCCTTGTGCTCCGTCGACACGCCGCGGCGCAGGGTTGTCGCCACGGTGGCCAGCGAGGCGCCAAGCAGAGCGTCCACGGCGCCGACAGACGACCGACGAAGCATTAGAGCTAAACAAGAGCGGGGGCGCGTGCTGCTAATGGGGGCGGAGTATGTGGATTGCGCGCGTGTGCGCGTCCAGCGGCAGTCAGACTGTTTCTACAAACACCACCGCCAGCGCCGGCGCCAGCAGCGGCTGCAACAACAACAACAACAACAACGACTCCCTTAGACAAAAAGAAGAAGCAACAAACAAGAAAAAGAAAGAGGCATCCATGACCCATTTTGCATCACTCCGCCCCCATGCTGTCGCGTGTCTTCTCTCAATTGCCGCGCCACTTGTCTCCTCCACCTCTTCCCCCCCTCCCGGGTCACGCGTCTGGCTTCAACATCACCCCCTGCCACACTTCTCCCTCGTGCCCGCACGGCCTCTCTCTGCCTTTATAAATGTCCGCATGCATGCACGCCCGCACCGCTCTCGTCCCGCTAAACGAAGCTACTGACCACTGAGGTAAAACTAAGAGAACTCGCTTTACTAAACCGCCCTCACCAGCCAAACTCCCCACGACGCTTCTCCTCCTCAACATGCCGTGGCGAGTTCACAAGCCACTTTCACAACAGCAAGAGAATAGGCAAAAGCCAATAAGGAAACAATGCTGTGGCGTCGACACATGAGAAATTCGACCGCAAATTGACCCCCCTCCCTCTCCCTGATCGATACACACGCAGGTGTAGATACATAGAAAAGTGTCTCATAGTGGCAGCACGACAGCCAACATCAATGACTTGCCTTCCTCTCTCTACTCCCCCCTTGTCTGCCGTGCTAGCGAACCACCACCCGCGCCTTCAGCACCTCAGCCACCCTCGAAATTGGGCCAAACGCTCTCCATCCCAGCTCTTCCTAAAAAAAAAAACAATAGAAAGAAAGTAGGATAAAAAACAAAAACAACACGTACAACCGCCTCCACGGGATGGCTTTCGGGTTTCCGTAGCAGGAGACACAGCGGCAAACGGTCTTCGACGAGAGGGGTTAAATGTCATGCTTCGACGCCCATCCAGGCGGTCCCCACGACGCATCATTAAAACCTCGCCCGATGTTCCAAGCAGACATCAGCGACGTGCTCAAAAGTGTCCCGCACGGAATTGTGGTCCATGGCAGATGCGTGTCCCGGACGTCAGTAGCCGCATGCCCTCACGCAAACTGGGAGATCCTCCTGCACCGCCATCCCGGCCTCTGGCAGTAAATCCGTCTTGGAAACGATGTGGAAAATGGGAATACTCAGCTCCCCCAACGACGTGTGTGCCGATGAGGTCGCTGTCGAGGGTGTGTGTGTGTGTGTGTGGTGGGTAGGGGGGGGGGCGTGACTGTGTGCACACAGCCAACTCCACCAAGTGGGGCCTTTCTAAGCTTCTATGCGTTCACGGACTGGTGGACGAGGGCCGTTGTGTGTTCTCCACAGCCGTCATCAACGGCTCCATTTTTTGTTTCTTTCCTTTTCCTCCTCCTCCTTTGTCATTAACGTGAAGTACTCATACACCACAGTCAAAGAAATGAGAGGGCTTCTAAAAGGGCTGCCGCATCCCTCCTGAGACACGCGGCAACAGCCATCCCTCGCGCCGCCTCTAGTCGCTCAATGGCTTTGTAGTTCTGCTGCAACGCCGCTGTGAAGATCGCAGGGCAGGATGAACACCCGACGCGTGGGCACCCACTGCCGCGCGTTTCATCACTCAAATGAGCCCCGCTTCCACGCTGCTCCGCGGTGGCTGCTCCCGTCGTTCCACCGCTGGCGGCGGAAGTCGCGGCTTCCGCCACCACCTTTCTCTCCTCAAGCTCCTTCTTTACCTCCTCAAGGACACTGAGAAGCCTCGGTGCGAGGGCAACCCCGTCACACGTCAAATGCGACAGCGTCAGTGCGTCCTCGTGAATTTCCCTCGGCGCGTCACCGTGCCTCGGGGGAGCGCCGGTCGTCTCCCCACCTCCTCCTGCGCACTGGGCGACACCGTCAGTGTGCAGGTGGTTTCTGACGCCGCTCTCAAACCCGCTCCCGATTGACATGTTTGCGGCAGCCAGCGCTCGCACGTGCTCGCCGCCACCAACGCCTGAGGGCGGTGCGGCCTCGGAAGCGTTCGTGGCGCCCTCCTCTGCCCCGCGTAACCGCTTTCTTGGTGCGGCGGCGGCTGTTCCGACCACGAAAGCCGAGGGACTGCCCCCAGCTCCCAACGCCCGCCCCGCCGCTGCCATTGCCGTCACTGCGTGTGGTGGTGGCGGCTTGCCGGACTCCGCGGCGCCACGCAGGAAGGCCTGCACCCGGAGCTCCAACTGCTCCACCTCGAGCCCGCGTCGAAACGCCTCGGCACGGATCCAGCGCCACATCTTCAACTCCTCCACAAATGCCTTACCCTCCATCCACGCAGAGACCGTCATGTTGCCCACCGCCGGCGGTGACGGCGGACGGCAACCGCCAACGCCGCAGCAGCCGTCCGCCGCGTTCCTCTCGCTGCTGCCATCACCCGCGGTGGAGCTAAGCGTCTGCACAAGCGAAAGCACACGCTTCGCGTTGAGAAACAGTGTCGTGGGTGTAGGGTTCTCGCAGAACTGAATGTCGTGCAGGGAGACCACAAGCGACCCCGCCGTTTCCCCTGCACAGCCACTACTTGGGGTGTTAAAGATGGCGTGCAGAAGAACCGCGATGTCGCTCGCCGAAAAGTCACCAAAGGCACCGAACTTCCTGTGGAAAATCTCTGCCGCCCACTGGAGGATTGCCACACGGGCATAAATACTTCCCTCTTGCGGATCCGACATTTCCGCTTGCCATACACTCACAACAACTGAAGAAAGGATGGGAAAAAACAAACAATCCCAACCCCCACCCCCAACCGCACACAAAAAAACAATAGCAACGAAAAAAAAAAGGAAATAATAAATAAACAACGTCAAAAACTCAAATTAGCGAGCCAAAACACAAGAAACAGGAAGCTCATAACAATCAAAAAACAACAGCGCACACACAACGCAACCAAAAACAAAATTTGTACGTATCCGGCAGGCGTGCCCCTCACAGGCTTACACAAACAACACAAGACACACGCGTCCCCACATTCATCAGGCGCCCTCACAGCAGGCAGAACCTTCGTTTGGGCAGCAGCCACAAGAGCAAGACTCATCCACGCCACACAAAGACGAAAGACCAACATACAGTGCACACATGTATGCGAGTAAAACAAAAAACAAACAGCAAGGAACACATCACCGCGCTCAACCGCAGCAGCGCAGAGAGACGCCTTCAGCACGGCCCGCAGCGCGTCGTCCACGTCTGCAGGGGGCGGCACCGGCTCCACCAGCCCATGGCGCAGCGCCTCGCGGAACGCCGCACTGTCGGCCAGCAGCGAGTCAAGTTCCTTCCGTGAGCGATCCAGCGCCGCAGTCGCACTCCACTGCCAGGGGTGGGAGTCCACCAGCATCGCAAGCAGCAGCAGCCCCAGCGCGTACATGTCGCTCGCTGCCGTCTTTGCTCCCCCGGCGGCCACCTCGGGGCTCACGTAGTACGACTCGTGGTGCACCATCAGCGGCGCGGCGCCCAGCAGCATGCCCTTCAGTCGGCACCGCCCCTCCACGCCAACCATCACGTTCTCAGGACAC
>NW_021704091.1:62413-91782 GCF_003719485.1 Trypanosoma conorhini | reverse complement strand
TTCTCTGATTTTGTCATGATGCGTAAATGGCGATCGACGATTTAACATGCAG
The DNA here is from genome assembly GCF_003719485.1 of Trypanosoma conorhini. NCBI lineage: Eukaryota > Euglenozoa > Kinetoplastea > Trypanosomatida > Trypanosomatidae > Trypanosoma > Trypanosoma conorhini. The sequence continues at coordinate 91,730 of NW_021704091.1, read as the reverse complement.
CAAAAAAAAGACAACCACCACCACCAACACAGAGGTAAAATTCCGTGGTATTTTCACTGACTTACATTACTGAGCCTCAGGGCGTGCATTTGCCTATATATATATATATATGTAGGTATCAATATACAAATATACATGGGGACATTTTCATATATACATAGTCCACAGAAAGAATAGTAGTGCTGGTGCGATTGCAAGCATTTCAGCTCAAACGTACACGACTATGCAAAAGAAAAAAGCCGGAAGGTAAGGGGAAGAAAAGGCAGAAGCAAAAAAAAAACAACAACAACAAGGGCCCCGACAACAACAACAAAAAAAATTGGACAGAAAAAAAAGGACAGAAATTGAGTCATTATTGGTGCGCCGTAGGGAAGTCATTTGCATCGGAGCGCCGGAAAAGAGCTGCGGGAAGACGTTGTCCTGGCAGGTGTTCTCTTAGCCATCCAGAAACTCCCCCTCTAAGGGCGGAGGGGGCGGCCGCTGCGCGCGCAGCGGAGAGGGGGACATGCCCATCCTCATCTGTGCCGCGCGTTCCCGCAGTCGCTGCAGGTCTGCACCCTCGGCCGTCTGGGCCAACAGCTCCTCCTCCTCTATGGCCTGCCGCAGACGCGAAGCATGCAACCGCCTCAACTCGCGCAGGGAATGGATAGCGTCCTCGCGTCGCTTCTGCCCCTCAGCTTCCTGCTGCCGCAACGCCTTGTGCAAACGCTCGACCTCCTCATCCAGCTGTTGTTTCCTCTCCCGCAGTGTTTCCCGCTCGCGGCGAATGACGCCTGCACGCTCACAGTTGCCGCGATATGCGAACTCTCGCCGAGCTGAGACCTGCAAACGTTTGGCCCGCTCCATCTCCACCTCGGCCCGCGCTAACGCCCTCCGCTCCTGCTGAAGCTCGGCCATCCACTGCCTTCGAAAGTCGTCGTCGCTCGCGTTGGGCAACCTGCGCAGCGGACTTTGGAAGGTGCTGCGCCAGTCCCCCGGCGGGTACTCAATGCCAGCTCCACGCACGTCACTTGAGAAGGTTGAGGCAAAGCCGTTTGTGTATGCTTTCGCAAGGACGCGTTCGCGCAACGCGCTCAGTTGGTTCTGCCGGTAGCTGTCCTCCATGGCGGCATACTCGCGAAAACACTCCCGCTTCGCCTCACGCTCTGCCCGCGTCTTGGAAGCCTGTTCCTTGATGTGTGCTGAGTGCTCCTCTCGTCTGGTGCTCTGCATCTCGCGTTCAAGTCGTGAGGCATCCCGCACAAGATTCTCCTGACGCAACCTCTCCTCCTTAGACATGGCGAGCTGCTCTGAGATAATCTCTCGCTGCTTTGAAGCCTCCCGGAGCTTGCGCAACGTGCTCTCTTCACACTCTATACGAAAGGCTTCACGTTCGGACCTGATTCTTTTCAGCCGCGCATTATCCACCCGACGTGGAGCGCTACCCAGCACCGACCACCCGCGCTGACGCAGACGCTTGACGGCTGAAGCGTATTCGCCCTCTGCTTCTTCCTGCTGCCTCGCCTTCGCATGAAGCTGGCGCTGTCGAGCGAGCACCCGCTCCTTCGGATCCTGCACTCTCAGGGCGGAAAAAAGATGACTGTGCTTCTCCCTCCAATTTATGTAGTCGTTCATTTTACGCACGTACCCCAGCGGCCCCACCACGAGGGTGCCGTTGATGCGCGCTGAGGCCCCGTCGGGCGGAGGCTTATCGTCCTGCCGGTTCTCAAAGAGGCCGACCGTGCCCACCCCAATGGTGCGATCCCTCTCCGCCGCCTGCCAATAGCTGGCGGCGCCGGTCAACATGTTTGGACGTTGATGCCTTGACGGGTACGGAACAGCGGTTGAAATCTCCCGCCGTTGGGGAGTTTTCGCAGGGTCGCCAATTCTTTTATTACTCCCATTGGCGTCATGCCCGTGGGTTGCGGTCGCCGCATGCTGCGTTCGCTCCGCCTCCACGCCCGCACGATCCTTTAAGCCGTTGTTCTCCACATTCTTTTCCTTCTGTGAAACACCGTTTGGCGAATTCCTCTCGTTACCCTGGACTGGGTCGGAAGCAGCGGCTTCGGGTGCTGCGGGCCCTTTTGCCGTCAAGGTCGTCTCAGCCCTTCCCGTGTCAACGTCGGCTGCGTTGTGTGCGAGGTCGGCGGTGGTGTCGGTTTCCTGCATGTGACAAATACCCCCCACGGAATCCCAGAATAGCGGGGTTTGTCCCCCAGCAATAACCTGAGGCCGGAGTATATAAGGAAGTTGTGATATGGGGCGTGTATTCCCCTTGGATTCTCCCACCTCGCCGCTTTTCTTCTCTCTCTCCCTATCGTTGTTATTTGCCCACGAATACCTCCTGAGATTCTCTCCCCGCTGCTTACCCTTTTCCTCTTTCTCGTTGTTTTTGCGTTGTTGTTTGTTTGTTTGTTTGTTTGTTTGTTTTTTGCAGACAAGCAAATGAATGCAAGGAAACCTCCCCACTTCCCACGTGTGCGACCAGGCGAAGAAGCAAAGAGGGACGGAAAAGGAAGGGGTGAAGAGACGGATGCAAAAAACTGTGGTCTGACGGCGCGTGTGGCAAACGAGGTTTGACGGCAAAAAGAGGCGACCAGGCAAACACAGAAGGGAAGAGGGAAAGGATTCAATAAAGCGACATCAACCACAGCACAGCCAAGACATGCGTGGGCCCAGAAGCATAGGCATCCTACCCCCCCCCCCCCAACCGGGTGAGAGGCACTACCACCGTCCCCGTCCACGTCCCCCTCCTTCCTTTTCTCCCCGTTTCCCCTTGCAATACCTTTATGGCCGTGTCCATGTTGTTTCACGTGTTTGATGATTGACGTAAAACTTGCGTCCCGATTTTGGGTCCACCCGTTCCTCCCAGAAAGGCGGCAGTGCGCTGAGGCCGAGAGTGTGGGCATCACCGTGCAACGGCGCCCCCATATGCGGCTGCTGTGCGGGTTGCGGTGCCACAGCCGGTGTTGGTGGTGGCGGGCGTGTCCAGGTTGTTTCACGTGTTTGATGGTTGACGTAAAACTTGCGTCCCGATTTTGGGTCCAAACGTTCCTCCCAGAATGGCGGCAGCGCGTTGGTGTCTGGTGCGATGGTCATCGGCGCTGAGTTCGCCTCCGTCGCCGCGGCGGCAGAGTTACCGCCGGTGGCACACGCGACTGCTGTTGGCACTGTCCACGATGTCTGCTTCGTTCGTCGGTTCACATAGTACCTGCGTCCGCTCGCGGGGTCGACACACTCGTCCCAATCCGCTGCTGCCGCCGCCCCTCCCCCTCCGACCACTCCTGCCGCTGCTGTTGACGGTGATGAAGTCGCGTGCGCTTGCGGTGCAGTTCCGGCTGCTCCAGCTTGACACCGCTCTCGCTGCTTCCGGTACCACTCCTCCACCTGGCGCTCCAAGTCCACCTGATCTTCTAAACCGCCTGGATGGAGCCAGGTGGTTTGCAGAATACCGCCAGCGTCTGCGTGAACAAAGTAGTGACGGCGTCGCTGCCGGTCGTACATGAGGCTCCAACCGGCCGGGAGGCGCGTCGACACGTCGGGCTCCGGAAACTCAGAAGTTCTCGTCGTGCTCGGCTGAACGTTGGTCACTGCAGCGGGCGTGGGCGGAAACGGGGGCACCGCGTGCACTACCACACTCGCGGGCGGGGTTGCTGGCCCTGCTGGCTTCTCCGCAGCTGGGGCAGCGGTGGCGACGGTGGGACTCGTTTGTGGCACGGCGTCGGCCGCAGTTACGACAGGGGCCGTCTTCTTCGCATCCTCCACCGGGGCCTTCGTGGTGCCAAGCGTCAGTTTGTCCACCTCCCGCTCCTCCGCGCTGCTGGGCACGGGTGCAGTAGCCGCTGTGGAGTTCGCGGGGCTGTTTTTTTCCCCCGCAGTGTCGTCGCCTGGGAGAAAAGGGTTGGGGCCGCCCGCAATGGGCGGCGGGTGCACATGGGAGGAAGCCTCCACCGAAGGCAATGCGGACGCCCCGCCCACCGCCGCAGAAGGCGTCGACGATGCTGAAGACTGCGCCCCAGGCTTGAGGTTGGTACTCCTGGTGCTCGGCATCAGAGCATCCACGCCCGTCAGCCGCTGCTGCAGCTGTTTCAGTTGCATCAGAACGGATAGGGGGAGTTCCTTTCCTTCATTCTGCAACGCTGCCAAGGCGGCACTTGCGGCCTCCGTGTTTGGGATAAAGTTGATCCCTTCGCCTTTTGTCACTGTTGCAATGCCACCGCCGCTACCGTACGTGGGACTCACGTACGCCATCAGCTCGTCCGCCACACTGTCGCCGTCGTAAACGAGAAAACAGACCCCGCAACCGGCGTCATGCGCCAGCTCCAGCGCGGAGGCTATGTAGGCATTCGCTGCAAAGTACACAAGCGTCAGAAACTTCCTGCCTCCGCCGCCTCCCTCGCCAGCACTGTTGCCGCGGCTTCCGTGGGCTTTTGCAAGAAGTGACATTGTCCTGGTGCAGATGGCGGCATCAACGGGCGATCCCGCGCGGCTTGGAATGTTGTCGAGCACAATCGTCTGGAAGTGGAGGCGACGCAGTGCGGTGATGAGCACTTCACGCCGTGACTGCTCCCCCTCCAGCGCCTTCAGCACGGAGGAGGAGAAGAACACTACGCGCTGCTCCACCGCCGCCGCGGTCGCCGGGGCAAACAGCTGGGCCTCGACGGCTCTCAGCATGTTGTCCACGCCTCCACGCACGGCCGCCTCTGAGGTGGGCGCCACGCCGGTGAGAAAATAATCCCCATCCACAAAAAGATGAATCATTCGTCCCTCTCCCTCGCACCCACCGCCACTCCAGAGCGCCGTACAAAAGAAAACAAAAAAAATAAATAAACAAAAGTGTTACACTTCTCTACGCTAGCAGCAATTGCTGACGGGACCACAATTTTGTTTTCCTCCTTTTCTTTTTTTGCGCGAGCGGCGCGCACTCTTTGGAGATCCCGCGCTACGACTACACCAGACAGAAAAAAAGGAAGAAGACAGAAAAGAAAAAAAAGGGGGAGTGCCATTCCCAGCGAACCCATAATGACGAAAAGCGGATAAACCCGGCGAAAAAATGGGGCAGGTGAGCAGCCCCTAACCCACCATTTCACCCACTCGCCCATTACATACACGCACGCACGCCCAATGACGACAACCCGAAAGCAATGAAGCTAAAAAGAAATCATAATTTTAAAAATAAAAATAAAAGAAAGTGCACATGTGCGTGTTATCTGTGCATGCCTGGATGCATAGCTGCGAGGCTACCTGTACGCCTGGCTTTCTGTGGAGGCAGCATGTCTTTGTGTGGTGAATGCGTGGAGGGGGTCCGCACACACACCGGACCACATAAACCTACATGCAAAGAAACAAAAAAAAACGGTACCGCTACCGCAGGTTTGCCAAATGAAGGCCACTGTAGTGGGCCGCCGTATTCTCATAGTCGTCTTTGTGGCTGTCCTCCACAGCGAGGCGGTGCAGTTGCTCACGCAACGCACCTGCACGCTGGCACAACTGCAGCACCGCCTCCTCTCTTGTGTGGCCGCAGTCCCTCCCACGCGCTTGTAGCTGTGCCAAGCTCTGCGCCAGCAAAGGTCGCAGACGACTGTTCTCCAGCACCTCTGAAAAGTGCTTTAACCCAAGCTCAAGAAAGCGCAACACGCGAGCGAGGGACGCACACCACTCGGTCGCAGACGTGTAAAAATGTGAGCCTGACGGCGACAACAATGGCGATGAGGGCGGCTGCAGAGAACACATGCGTGAAACAGACGCACCCGTCGGTTCCATACGGGCAGCTCCAGGCGTGGGGCCCGCAATCTCCTGCAACATCTCTGTCAAGTGCGGGAGAAGAAGATAAAAGGAGTCTGCTGTAAGAGTGTGAAACTGCACAGGGCTGTCTGGCGTCGCACACCCCTCATCCAACACACGTGCTCGTATGAATGAACGGTACGCCCGATTTGCCCCCCGCAGCAGCAGCAGCTGCTGCTGCTGCCACGCTGGGTTGCCCGACCCCCGAGACTGAGGTTCACCTCGGTTGCTCTTGTCCCCGTCCACTTCCTCTTCCTCTTCCGCTTCCTCCTTCTTCCTGCTTGGTGACGCTGCGCTGCGACACGACCTGTTGCCACCGTACGCCTCCAGCACAAGAAGGTCATGCAGGGAGAGGTCATTGTGGGCGTGGCGAGTGGCCCACTCACGCAGAACCGCAAACCCCTCCGTGATACGCTGCATTAGGGCACGCTGCCCGTTCAGCCGTTCCTCTATAGCCACCTGCTGCTGGAGAAGCTGTAGGAGTTGCTCCTGCACCGAGGAGGTCTGCTTTGTTGCCCCACCGCGGGAAAACATCTCACCCAGCAATCACGCCCCTGCCGCTCCCCATGGACTGGGGGGATTGTCTCCCACGTCAAATAAGGGGAGGTGGGAAGGGGCGAAGAAGCAATGAAAGGGATGACGCAGGGCGGGCAAAAGGCGCTACTGCTCCGCTTCTTCCTCGCTCACAGGGTACGGCCTACAACGACGAAGAAAGAGGGATAAACAAAGAAATTGTGGTGTGTCTCACAGTAAGTACGTCCATGGCAGCGGGCACATTGGCGGCCCCGCATCCCCCACGCGGAGAGGGAAGGGGGAAGGGGGCAGCGGCAGAGAAAACACCCTTTTCAGCGGTGTGTGTTCTTATTTTTTATTTTTTCCTTTTTTTCCCCTCCCCCCTCTTTTGAGAAGAGATCCAACCACCGTCCTCCTCCCTGCCTGCTGTCGCGTCACCGCCCGCCGCTCCCACCTCGTGGCCGCTCCACCAGCGACGGGGGAGGAGAGAGAGAGAGGGAGGCGTTTGTGCTTGCGTGCGTCAGCACGGCACGAGACCGCAGCGGGCAACGACGGGCTGAAGGCAAAACAGAGGAAGAAAAGGCGGATGGTAAAACGAAAAAAAGGAAAAATTTTTTCATTAAAAAAGAAAAAGAATGAAATCACGCGTACGGGTGGGTGGGGATCCGTCGTCGTCGTCGTCGCCAACAACATCGCCAGGGCACACCACACGTCGGTCCGCCCCCGCAGAAGGCGCCCGTGTGGGAAGAAAAGAAGGAAAAAGGAAGGAACTAAAATGCGCCCACGGGCAGCCATGCCCAGAGCAGGACGGACGCACACACGCGCCCCCCCTCCATCACCATCGCCACCCCCACTCTAGAAGTGAAGCTTCGTGCGGCGCCAGTGACGGCGCTTCTCGTTCCACTTGATGCGGTTGCCCGTGCGGAGACGAATCCAGTAAGGCACAGGCCTGTTCTGGTTCAGCTTCTTCGCGTACTTCTTCTTGACTGCGAGTGGCTTAAAGCGTCCCATGGCGTAAAGCTCTCCCTTTCGTGTGTCCTCGGTTGTGTCTCACTTGACCCTTTCCACCTTCCGTTTGCGTGTGTGTGTGTTTTTCGTGTGTGGGTATTGTGCAGTACGGCACAGTGCGCCCAGACAAACAGACAAGAAGAAGAGAAAAGGAAAAAAAAAAGAAACGATTTTGATGCATGCGTGCAGGAAAGCCCAAAAAAGCAAAAAGACCATCAGACACGACGTGTGTCGCATGCAGACACGCGCAGCTTTCTTTGCGTGCACACGTTGCAGTGGTGGCGATGCGGAGGAGGAGGAGAGAAGAAAAAAAAAAGAAGTCCTACGAGAAAAAAAAACCAATGTGTGCATGCACATATTTGCGGATAGATAAAAAATCTCTACAAAAAAAAAGGTGCGGGCACACACACACACACAAACAGGGCAAGAAGAATCTAATAATAATAATAAATCGAACCGCATATTTTCATAAAGCAGGCGCCGCACAACATCGCCAGCATTCAGTTTCTTCCATTCATTCCTTACCTCCTCCTTCCTCAGCCGGTCGAGGCACGCATTAGCGGTGCATACCCCATCAAGCGACAGCGTACGATTCCGCGACAAGGCGTGCCTCCTGACTGAACTGCACTGGCACCCCGCTGTCAGTTTGCACCGCCTCAACAACCCGCACCTTTGCGACGGTCGCGCGGGAGGTGAAGCTGACATCCACAGGAAAGAACACTTCACTCCCCGCCGCCGCACCCTCGCCGTCCCCTGCAAGTTCAATCTCTACATTGCCAGTTGCATGATGATGGGCGTCCACTAGTGGAATGGACCAAACAACGCATCCATGGGAGATGCTCCAGCTGCCCACGGAGGGTGTGACTGCCTCGGCCCTGGCGCCATGCAGTGGGAAGGAGATGCGGACGTCGTGGAGGGCGTCGGCGGCGGCGTTGGCGTTCCCCAACTCGTATTCCACCGTGGCACTCCTCGCGCTTGGCCAACACGATAGCATGATGGGCGGGCGCACGCCCTCGGGGTTAAGGAGACGCCACCGCAAAATTGTCACCTGTTGCTGCACCGGCAACGGCTTGTTGTCACGCATGGAGAGCACATGGTCTTCGGCAAATATTTCCTTGTTCACCTTGGCGTGGGCACGGAAGGAGAACTCACTGCTCATGGGAGAAAGGATAAGCCGCACGTTTGCCAACTGCGGGTCCGAGACGAGCACGGATAGTTCGCCGCGAATGTCCACCGCACCACCCTCCCCGTCACGGTTAAGTTGGGCACTAATCTTTTCTTCCACCACAATGTGAAGGCCCTCCACGCCTCCCTCATGCAGCCCCTTCTTTTGATCCAGGCCTCCGCCGGCTCCCGTGGTTAGCGCCGACGGCGGCTGGGCCGAGGCGGGAGCGGCATTGGTGGGTGGCGGCAGCCCCGCCTCCTTCAAAACCCGCGACGTAATATCCGCCTTCCTTGCACGACCAAGAGTTAGCCCTCCAGTCCGCTTCGGCGCCGGCGCTGCCGCCGCGGATGCGGTAGGCATAGGCGATATTCTCCCCATCGCATTTGACAACATGGCAGACTCACCGCCGCCGGTGACTACTACGGGCGCGCTCGCGTTGCCGAAGCCCCCGTAGCCCGGGTCCTCCGAACTGATGCCGCTGTACGGATTCAGCCCCTTGCGTCGCTTGTCACGCAGCTCATGCGCCTTGCGTGATGCATCCTTCTTCGCCCGCTCCATCTGCAGCCGCTTCTCCTCGCGCACCATCATCTCCTCATGCGAGTCCATTTCAAGATACGTTCGGATCTGCTCCAAGGTCGTGCTCTCCCGCTTGCCTCCCACGATGACTTCGTCGAGGGCAAAAAAGACACGAAACGCCTTTGCCTCCAGCATTGCCTCAGTGACCGCGTCCACGTACTCTGGAATGAGGCGACCCATGAGGTGCAGCGTCTCCAGATCCTCAACGATGTTGCTGTTTTTTGTCGTGATGAGGACGAGAAAGAGTTCCTCGAGCGGCTGGTACACGTACCGCACCGCACCGGCATCAATGTAGGTCACCTGTTTGTTGACCGACGACTCCAAAAGGCGCGGGAACGCGGAGAGAAGGCCCTCAATACGAATCCGCGAGATTTCATTGAAGTTCCGCGAGAGAATGATGTGGCCTTGTTTGTTCACCACGCCAGCGGCAATGACAGGCATGGGTGGGCGCAAATAAAGGGGTGAAGTTGTTCGTGGTCCCCTCCCACCCAACCCGTCGAACTTATTCGCTTGACTCTCTTTCTTTCCGTCCACGCGTGTTCTTCCTCTTTGCTGCTTGCCGCCGTCCCGCCTAAACCAGCTCGACAGCCCGAATCGCTCCTAACGCTCACTCTGTCCGCTTCGCACCTGCTCTTCCACAGACCAAGCAACATAAAGAAAGAAGAGGCGGAAAGAAGATGGATAGAGACAGTGACAGGGAAGTGAGGGAGGGCAAGGCGCACACACGCATGCATGTGAGCCTCGCATGAAGAAACGCGCCGGCCCTCGCTTCTCATCGCATTAGTGAAGCCACAGGACACAGAGGTATGCGCTTGCACTGTGTGAACGTACTTAAGTATAGGGGATAGCAAAAAAAAAAAGAATGAAGGGAAAGACGTGGGGCAGAGGCTGAAACAGCGACACAAAACCCTGTTCTACAGCCCCACATATTTATTACTATCTTCAGAGTTTCTCGCCGCTGTTTCTTCATTGGACCTCATCCGCCTCCCACGCAGCATCTCGCACTGCCTAACCTCCACGGGTTATAAGCTGGCGCGCTCCACGCATGGATGCACTCTGCTAGTATTCAGAATAATTTCCCAGCTCAGTCGTGTTGTTTCTTGTTTCATGCCCAGCTCCTTTTTCTTTTTTCTGGGGTTGCTTCCACGTGTCACGCTTCAGCCCATTCGGGGGTATCGCCCCCTGGAAAACCGCTGAAGATCACATCTGTGTTGTGGAGCATCTCGAACTTGGAGTCCCAGTAGCGCTCGACATAAAACACTTCCTCCTGCATCTTTTGTATCTCCTGCTCCACGTCAATATGCACCAGCTGCTGGTGCTTCGGTTGGTAGCGGGAACTCACATTCGGGTCGTGCGGCAGCAGCTCCGTCGCGCAACCCCTCAGGCGATTGTCAAGCGCCGACAACCCTTCATCTGCAGTGGCAACAGCACCGCCGCCACCACCGTTGCCGCTGTTATCATTACTATTACTACTGATATCGGGAGCGGCATTTCTGTCCCCGCTACCGCTGCGCCTGCCCGTCGCGGCCTCAGCGCCGTCACTGCCGCCTTCGCGGCTTTGCCGTAAAAGCATCGCGGCAAGCTCCATCGCCGAGCGGCCGTCCGAGATCACGTTCGTCGACGGCGGCGGTGCAGCCGTGGCGGTAGTTGCGCCGTACAGCGCCTGGACCGCGCGCTTGTGCGGGAGAAATCTCCGTGCGTTGGCCAGAGAGCCCACCCAGCGGCGCGACACGTAGTGAACGCGTCCGAGGATCAAAATGCCCGCCGCCAACGACACGGAGCAGAGCACAACACCCACGACGTGATTGCGCAGGCTCATGAGCAGCACCGCACCGACGCCACCGAGGCAGTATAACCAGCTCGCCGCCCGTATGACCTGGGCGGAGGCACTGAACACCGTGCAGTCATCCAGCGGGTCAATTTTCGGCCTGTAGCGGTCATACAGCCTGCATCTCTGCGTCATGTACCGCAGGAGAAAGTAGAACCCGACGAAGAGGGCCAGCAGTGGAACGGTCATGTGGAAGAGGAGCCCCATCGCGAGTATCGTGAGGTCAAAACTGTAACAGTACGTCCAATCAAAATGGCAAGGCCCGAGCAGTCGGTCGTAGACACGCTGCAAACTCGCCATTTTGCGTTGCAGCAGGGCCATGATGAGTTTTGAGGGGCTTATGAAGTACATCCACACGGAAAGGCAGGCCGCGGTGATGACTTTGGCGTACCAGTAGCCTCCCTTTGGGCTGACAACGGAGGCGAAAAAGCCAATCACTGCCTCACCTGACGGATCGGCAATCAAGTCCGCGAGCTGAGACAGTCCACCCTGCAGCGCTGCCTGGAAAATAACCCCCGTGAGCACCATGAAGAGGTACTGCAAATACAACTCGCCACCGCGGAGCTCCTCCCGATTCACAGCCCCCATGGCGACTACAAAGCCACGAATAATATACGGAAGCGCTGCATTAAAAATTTCCAGCATCACAACCGGGAGAAACGCCGTGACGGCGCCGCGTACCTCCTCCGGCGTCTTCATGTACAACCTCAGCACCGGCTTACCAACGCCGGGAATATACGCAAGGTTGTCAAGAGAGCTGAGAAGCCCGACAGGTACGGTCCAAAAGAAGAGAAGTACAATGAAAACCAAGACGCCCGCCAAGGCTCGCAGCCAACCCATGTATCGATCCGCCGTGAGGTTGAAATGAATGATACCAGACGGAGGTCCCGCGATGGTTGCTCGTGCCCCCGCCACGCCTCCCCGACGTGACTCGAATAGGTTCACAAACTCGTACGCTGCAAGGGCATCGGAAAAGATAATAAAGGCAGACCCCCTTGTATGCTTGACCGTGGTGGCATCAATAAATTTATTTAGCCGTGTCGCCTGTGCAATGAAGGCCTTCGTTCTAAACTCTACCTTGGGAACCTTGCTACAACACCAAGGGCACGGCGCATGCATCATGAGAATTTGCACCGCCTCATCCTTGCCCTGAGGCGCACCCGAGAGTGTTTCCTGCTGCCTCTTTAAATACGACTTTTGGTCGGCTATGGCCTCCTGCAGCGCCTCCATGGCAGACTCCGTCTTATCCATGGTGCGGTACATGCCCCGCGGCGGCTCACGGGGAAAGAGCAGCTGCTGCACACTGGAATCCCTCGTGAAGATGGCGTCCTGACGCGTCGTCTTGTAGTAATTGAAATCAACAACAGAAAAAATACAACTGAGACTCGTACAATCGCACTGGTAATACGCATCCTCCGGCTCCCCGTCAGCGCCGTCTTGATCGCAGGGCCGATTCCCCTTCACAACTTGACCGCCACTCCCTCCCCTCGGTCGGAAGTAGGCCTCTTCTACAAGATACGCTTGACGGAATTTGGCTTCAGACATCATATCCGCGCCTAGGCCCCGCACAATCGCCACACGATGTCCAAGGGCATGCTCCATCTGAAGTCGCATGACGTGTGTGATGTAGGCATTGGCGCGCTGCAGAAAAAATAGGACAGCCACAACATACACGGCCGAAAAACACATGTCCAAAACCCCCACAACGCCAAGACGCCAGCTGTGAGGCCGGATGTTTTGCGCCGAGAGGTCGTAGAGGCCTGGAAGTCTGACGGGGTGGCAATCCGTCCCCACGTAGCGACAGAAGGGTGCCTTGGCGTTGCAGGCCGTCGCATTCCCGTCCAGCAGGCGGCACTTGTGAATGTCACGCCGAACTATGTAGGTATCTAGGTAGTTATCCGTCCCGGAGAGGACGCAGATCCAGATATTGAAGATTCCACCGACAAGAAAGACGGTGGCAAATAACTTTAAAAAGAAAAGGTAGAGGGAAACATGTGGATCAAGTGGCACTCGTGTCTTGGCTTCTGCTGCGAAAAAGGCGCGTTCCGCCGCCGTGCCGCCTTCGCCGGGTTGAGGAAAAACGGCTGTTACGTCCGACTGCACGAGGCGCTCCAGGTGCGCCACCTCCTCCTCCACGCTCAGCCAGTCACGCAAACTAGGAAGGACGAAGAGCGAGCAACGGTACGGCAGGACACGGCCCACACGGCGTTGTGGAGAAATAGGAGAGGTGGAAGAGAACTTTGCGTCCGGTGTGGTGGCGGTGTTGAGGGCGGGCAGCGCCTCCCCTGATCCCTTCCGCGGTGATGCTGCGGTTGACCCCGAGGTCACAGTTGTGGTGTGGTTAGGGCGGTAGAGGCGTCGTAGCCAAAGGGACGGCACGACGAGGAAGAAAACGCTAAGGCCTCCAAGCACCGCAAGCGCGAAGGCGTTAAAGGCCAGTGTGAACCACAAACCCTGGTCATCCCAGGTGGCTTTGGGGTCCAGCGAAACGTTCATCCTCGGGTGCTATCGTTGCAATGTCTGTTGTTGTTGGTTTTTTTTGTTGTGTACTTCTGGCTTCCAGAAAGACGGCTAAGGCAACGCATCACACGGAAACAAAAAAGACGGCGGGCAAGTTGCGAAGTGAGAATTAATTGTGTCCTGTGTCAAGCAGAGAATCAACACATACCTCTCCCTCCGTGCACACACAAGTAGATGAATATGTATACAACTCTGTGTGTGTGTGTGTGTGTGTGTGCGTCTATCGTGCAATGAAAATGGGCCTTGTGCAACATGAAGCCCCTCTGCTATACGCACGCACGCAGGCACAGAGCCACACAATCTCTTTTTCTACTTCTTCTTGTAGCTGTTGCTTTCTTCCCTTCACTGCAGCGAAAAAGCTTAAAAGGGAATTCGCCTCTTATCTACATGCGTTCCACAAGGGTAATATAACTTCACATGCGTGCTACGTTGCTCTCACGTAAATCCTTCGTCTCCGGCGACCGTCTTAGAGTTTGCCTCCAGGATTAATGGCAACCCTCCTTGAAGCTGACGTGGGCGACCTTCTTTTCACTAGTCGCCGCCGATGGTTGCTTGACCGTTTCCACTGTAGTGGTTTCTTCCTCCACGCCTTCCTCCCCCTTCTTCGCCTCGACCGACGCGGCAGTGTCCACGGCTCCGCCAGCAACCACGGCTGCAGCGCCCTCGCTTTCCGCCTCTGATTGGACCTCCTCCGCGTCTGCCTGGCGCGGCGGCTCCTGCGCCTCGCCCCAGCTGCTGACGGTGCCCAGCGTCGTCGGCAGCGGGCCCACGCCACAGTCAACGATAACTACAAATCGTGAGGGGTAGCCGTTGCGGTCGCCGTAGGGCGCCACCTCCCGCATAAACTCGTCGAGGCCACGCGTGATCCGGCCAAAGCAGACATGGCGGCCGCTGAGCGCCTTTTCATCCGCGTCGGAGGTGGTGATGAAAAACTGCGAGCCGTTACTGTTGGGCCCATTGTTGGCCATAAGGAGAAGGCCAATTTTATTGAGGCGGTGTCGTTTGTTTTCGTCCGCGAACCAGCCACGGCCAAAGCTGGAAAAGTAATTCGCGCCCCTGTCCACACGCATCGTCAAGTCTCCCCCCTGGGCGCAGAAGGCGGGGATAATCTTGTGAATGTACGTCCCACGGTAACACGGCGTGAGGCCCTGGTACAAGTACGTCTGCCCTTGGCGACTGGTGGTCTGCCCCGCGCACAAGTGACGGAAATTCGCACACGTTTTGGGAGACTCATCATCAAACAACTCAAACTCAACGCGGATGATGACTTCAGGCTCACCGGCGCCTTTGGTGGACGCCAGAAGGTCCTGGCGCTGCTGCACCATCGAGCCTGAGAGGGACGGAACCTTCGGAAAGCCGCCAAAGCAGGCGAGCTCCATCCAACACGCTGTGCGTTCTAGGGGGCGTGAGTGACTGGCGTAGCGCGTCCCAGATACGGCAGAGCCTTGTGTGAGCGTGCATCCAAGGCGGCTGGTTGTTGTAAGGTTCATGGTCTCAGTCCACCTATACCAAAGTTACGAGCCGATGTAGATGTCAGCTTGGCCTCCCTCTCTGCGGCACGCTGACTAAACTCCTGGGTTTTTGTTATTGTTTTATGCGCACAGCAAGACGCCTGCAAAGCACCTCCACGTCAATGCAAAATGCACGAAGAAGTAAATTCAGAGAGATGAGAAGAGGCAGAAGTAAATACAAGCCAAAACAAAAAAAATACGAAAAAAAAAGGGGGAGGGTAAAGTGCTACGTACTCAACAAACGTCAGCGGCTCGTTCCTTCGGATGACCCCCCTCACCCGCGTGCTCCCCTCCGGTCGGTTTGTCTTTCTGTGAGGGGTGTGTAGCGTGTCAAAATACTGTGAATGAGCCCTTTTTCCATCCGAGAGAAGAAGAAAGGGAAATAAATAAAAAAGTGAGATGACCACGTCCGTACTCCAACCTCGATGCGAATGCAATTCCCTTTCTTTTCCTTCTCTCTCTCTCTCTCTCCCATTGATTCTGCTGTCTACGGCGATTTCCTTTTTCCGCCTCTGCTGTCTCATGGACGGAGGCACTGTTCGCACGCAATCGGTTATGATGGGGCTACTCGTGTAGTTTCCTCAAAAAGGCGAGTTGGGGCCGGGCTGAAAACGCCTTTTTGGAGGCGTGTAATGCCGCCCACTTGTAATAAAATGCTTCATGAGCCTATGCATATACGGCCTCGGCGTCGATGGCTTCTCGGGCGTCGCATTATCCGGCTGAAGCTTGTCCCTCGCAAAGCCGCCGCCGCCATCCTGCGCGGTGGTCGCTCCACCACCTCCTGCCCGAGGCGGCGTTGACGTGGTGGGTGGCTGCGGTGTTGCGGGCGGCTGCTTGCGGCGCGGGAGCCCTGCCCGGTAGTTGGAGAGCACGTCTTGACCCAAGCCGCGGAGAATTTCCACAGCATGCAGGTAGCACATCCTCTCCGCATCCTTCTTCTTGAGCGAGATGCCGACCGCCAACAGACGCTCCGTGGCCTTCTGCACCGTGTCCTCCGTGTCCTCAGCCTCGCGCGACTGTGAAACTGCCGCAACACAGCCACTGCGACTATTGTTACCCTCATCGTTGGTGCCATTGGTCGCGGCGGCAGCAGCAGCAGCAGCAGCGGAAGAAGAAGAATCAGAAGATGTGGCGTCTCCCCCTTTAGTATTATCACCCCCTTCTGGCGCATCCGCAGCGGAGTTGTTAGACTTTTTCTTCTTCTTCGCATTTGTGGCTCCTTCGGGGGCGGGACGTCCCGCACTGGGGAGCACAAGCGGCAGGTACGCAATGTTATGCACACTCACTTGTCTGCCGTAGCCGGTGATGTACACAGACGCATTTACGTTGCTGTTCCTCGGCAGGTGGTGGCGCAGGTAGTTCTGCACGCAGACTTTTGCCTCGTTGCCTGCCTCAATGATGGCCTCATCGCTCAGCTTCTCACCGTAGACGTCAAAGTCCTCGGGGATGCGGAGGTGCAAGATGCACAGCGTGTCCGCAATGTGAGGCAGCGGGCGTGGTTGGTTGCCTTCAACCATGTACCCAGGAAGGTACGGCGGCCGTGCACTCCTCTCCGGGGACGGGGCTTTGGAGGCCGCCGCCGCCAAGGAGGGGGCCGGAATGGCGACAAGCCCTTTGCTTGACGGCAGCCTCGCCATGTCTTCCACCGTCACCAGGCCCATGCGTCGTCGCTGCTCCAGAAACGCGCGCTGCCGCGAGGGGTCCGGAAAGAGCGGAATTCCCAGCGCGCAGAGTGTATCCACCGCGTGCAGGGCGCAGAGATCCATCGACTGCTCCATCGTCTTGCCCACCGCATTACCTCCGCGAACGCCAAACACTTTGGGCACCGGCAGCAGCGTGCTAGCACGGAACTGTTCGCCCATGCGCGTGATAACAAACAGGTCGGGGTGTGGGTTGCGGGCAACCTCACGCTGCCACGCTTCCAGGGCTTTCCGCGACTCAGCAAGGAGACCGGGATCAGGATTGGACTCAATGTAATCACCGCAGTAGTTGTTTATCTCATTGTGCGCCGCAATGAGGCGCTCCCCGAGGCTGCGCTGATAAGTGTAGCGTCGCAGCATTTGCGGGTCAAGCCAGACCTCATCACCGCCAACCTGCTGCTTCAGCGGGAGCGGCAGCGCGTCATGCGGCCGCGGGTGCTGCGTGTCCCCGGTGATTGGATTCGGTGCCCACCGGCCAAACCTTTCGACCGCCGTCGCATGTCTCGCCTGCCGCGCGTCGTCCTGCGGAAACAAAGGCCGCGCAAGGGCGTCCAGCAACAACTCCGCATGCATCGCGGCAAGGTGTTCCGCACACTCTTTGGTTTGCGCCTTTCCACGGGCGACGATGGCGTCATGAAGACGCAGCTCTGCCACATACATTCTAGCGGAGTGGCCAGGCACGGCCACGTGAGAAATAGTGATGCGGTCCTTCAGCGTCATGCCTTGATGCAGAAAGTGATCCTTCAGCCGCTCGTACGCCGTCGTCTCGTACACACACGGAAGTAGCAGGGCATCCTGCGAGGGGGAACACCGTGTGGAGTTCGCATTCACCATCTGCCACATGCCCCCCTCCGTTGGGTCAAAAGGGACGGCGGTGCCCATCGCCGCCGTCGTTCCTCCTCCCGTCGCCGCGACTCCCCCATGACTGCCCGGCGCAGCGGGGGAATGCCACGGATAGTGCACCGTGGCGTGATACGGCGGTTCCCCGCTACCGTCTGCCTGAAGAGCGTCCAGGGCTGTCGTTGTGCCATTCGCAGCGGTGGCATCAACGGGAGCCGTGGGAGCCGTGGGAGCCGCAGCCGGTGGGGGTTGCTCCAGTGACAGCTTTGACGTGCATCGCCTGCGTTTGCCCGTCACACTCGTGTCGGTGATGATCTCTGCCTCTGCGATGGTGGTGGAAAAGAAGGATGAGGCCTCAGCGGCGTCAGTGGCGGCGGCGGCGGCGGCGGCGGCACCGCTGCCCTCGGGCGCCGCCGTCAGCATACGCAGCGGTGGCGGGGCGATTGTGTTCTCCGGTTTGATTGGATCGCCCGGCATCGGTGCGTAGCGACCCTGGCGCCGGACATTCTCCGCGTACTTCTGCTGCATGGACGACAGTCGGAAGAGCGGAACACCCAACGCGTCACACACCCGCTCCGCGTGCATCGCGGCCAGCAGCTCCGCGTCCTTCTCATCCTCGCCGACGCCCTCTGCCACGTAGAAGTGGTGCGGTGAGGGGAGGACCAGCTTGCATCGTGCACGGTACACCGTCCTTCCCAGCATCGGCTCCGCGCTCACTTCAAACACGTCTGCAGAGCGGTTCCCTGTTCGGCGGACGTAGTTGAGCACGCGGCTCTTCGCAAAGTTGTCAATGCTCGTGACATCCCAGTAGTGCTTCTGCCGCAGGTGTTCACCTGCAACCTGCGTGCCACCACCACCGCTGCGCCAACTCGCCTCGCCACCGCGGCGGTGGGAGTTCGCGGCGGCACGGCCCACCCCGCCACTAGTGTCGCTGCCTTCGCCTGCGTGGCCACAGTGTTCCTCCGCGGCGGGCAGCAGCTCAATTGTCACCATCTCCGGCGCAATCGCCTCCCGCACGACGAAGCCGCCGCTGCCGGGCGAAGGCACGTGGCCGCTTAGCGCCGTGTTACTCCTCCCCATGAGGCAGCGGCGCGCCGTGCAGAGCAGGCGGTCAGCGCCCACCAGCAGCCGCACCCTCTGCATGTGTCCGCCTCCGCACGCAACGCCCTCGAGAAGAACTCCACGCGTGAAGTGAGAAATAGTTGCGGCGCAGGGTGAAGGCCCGTCCGGCACACCACCGCCGCAGCAACGCATCGGAAAAAAAAAAACGACCCCCCCCCAAAAAAAAAAGCAGGAGAAAAATAAGAAATGGTTGCAGCGGAGGAGGAGGAGCACATGCACACATTCCACGTGGTATAAACTCCCCCTTCTACCCTCCTGCCGCCTCTCCCGCCGCTTGCACGGCGACCGCAGCGACGGCCGGGGCGAGGAAAAGAAAAGCAGCAAAAGCAACCACGACGGCGGTGATGGCGCATAAGAAGAAAAAAAAGACAAAGACAAAAAAAAGGGTTAGGGAAAGTGGCATTACACACCCACACACATATATTCGCATGGACAGCATCTGCCGGAGAGTGACAGCATGAAATAGCAGAAGTCCTTCCGGCACTCGAGCTCCCCACAGACCCCACAACGTCGTGCAGAACGGCACCAGAAAGACTATGAAGGCGGAAATAAAAACAAAAATAAGGCACACAGACACGTGCACAAAACACGAGGAAAAGCAGGAACGCAATGTCCACAACATATAACAACTACTACCTCATTCTGGAGCGGCTACGGCACACACACACACAGTCATACACACAGGCAGAGAGCGACAGCGCGAGCAGACGCAGCAATGGAAAGTGGGGAGAATAAAAAAAAAGGGAAACAGCACACATTACCCTGCATGCTCTCCAACGCCTCGCCCCACCCCACCCCCTCAACAGCACACCACACCTTTGAGGCCGTGTTTTGTTCGGCGTCGCTCTGTCCTTTTGCTCCCTCCTTTGCTCCCCAAAAAAGGGTGGTGCGGGCCGGTCACGCAACGTACTCAAATACGGAGGCGTCTGTCTCGCTTCGTCGCAGGAAGCCGCGACAGACAAGATCCTCCACCTGCGTCTTTACGGATCTTGCACGGGGGAACAAAGTGTTTGGAGAGCTGTTGTAGCGTAAGCTCCAGAAGCTCGTAGTACCGCAGCGCACGTCGGCTCTTCATAACGCGCACAATGGCAGCATCCATCTGAAGTCGCCGCGACACCTCAATTCCGTCGGAGAGAGCACTCGCTCTCCTGTCTGCAGACGGGGGGTCCAACGCGGCTCCCTCGCACTCATCGCCTCGCGTGGAACGTGCAACAGGGAGCTTGAACTTGCGCAGCCTGTGGGCGTAATCGAAGTTCAGTGTAAATCTGTCCTCGGGCAGCAGCCGCCCAGGCACAGGCACGACCGCCGCCGCCTCTGCGCGGGGTAGTGACGGCGATGGGGTTGTTGGCCCTGCACCGGCTACGGCTGCTGGCCCCACGCGTAGCAGAAGATTGCAGAGTTTGTGCTGCACGAGCGGGGCAAGATAAATGTAAATGTCGCGAAACTCCACTCCCATCGCCGCGGAGATCTCTCGACCGGAAAGCGAACGCCACCGCGTCGCGGTCGCTTGACCCGCACTGTTCCCCGGACTGACCGCCGCAGGACCGCCGTCGGCGTTGCACGCGTCGCTCACCAAAAGAAGTATATGTGCCTGCAGGGTGTTGGCAACCACTTCCTTGTTGCCTTTTGGGAACACGGCGTGCAGCGTCGCGGATCCGAGCGTGTGGATCCAGTGCAGCATACGGGATGGATGTACCGCAATGTAGTAATCCGTGAAGGCCTTCATTGCGCGGGCGAGCGAGTCACATGGGGCGAGGGGCAGCACGCGATAGGTCGGCCAGTGCACCGCGGTAAGGACCTGCACCCGCAGCTTCGTCCGTAATGCAAGGCAAACATCGGACCGCAGGAATTCCTCATTCATACTCGCATTTGCTTCATGGTCCCGCAACATGGCCTCCAGACTGTACGTCATCGTGCGTCCCAGGGCTTGGCGCAGCTTATGCATCAATGCATGTTCTCGATCCATATTGAGCTGTGCCGACGGTAAAAACAGCAGACGACGTGCCAAGAGGAGTTTATAGTGCTCAAAGAAAACGTCCTTGTCGTCCAGAAGTGTGATGAGGTAGACGACGTGATCTACGGGGTCTGTCACGCCGTCGTCGAGTTCCCGCCGGCAAAGTTGGTCACAGTACAGGGCAAAGAACTGCGGCACAGCAATCTCCTTTGTTCCACGCATGGTGGTCAACCGCCTCAGCACACCCAGCGTTCTCTTCACGGCGTCATGGTTGAGGAGAACGCTCGGCAACTCCCCTCGTGCAAGAGCAGAGACGCCGGCATGCATCGTGCCCCCCACCACGAGCTGCCCCCATCGATCTGGGTTTAACACCTCACGCAACGCGTCGCCCATCGCCAGCTGCATCGGTGGGTGCTCATTAAACTTGTCGCAAATAAGGTCAGTGTAGTGCGTCGACACATCCACAAGGTCGCCAATAAGTCCCATCGCCAGACCCTGCTGCGTCAACGGCTCCGGGTCCGCTGGCACAGCTTCCCCCCTCTTCGCCAGCAGCAGCAGCCGCCGCCGCCGACTCAGGGGCAGGACCGTCTTCCGCTGTCGCGCCTGCGGCGGCCTCAGCAGCGCTTCCTCCTCATGCGGCGGCGGCTGCTGCTGCTGCGTCAACGCCTCCACTTGGGACATGTAGGCGAGGAACAGCGCGACAGTGTCCATGACTACTTTGCTCGCGAATTCGCTGGCCAGCAACGTCCAGCACGCCTCATCCTGCGTACTGAGAAAGGTTGTAACGAAGTCTTTTATGCGGCGTCCAAGCTCCTCCTGCGGGAGCCGCTCCCACGGATTTGTCGGCGGTGCTACGACGCACGCGGCCGACGCCGTGGCAGCGTCCACGTCGCTGCCATCTCCCAACACTGCCGCCCCCGTCGAAGCGGAGGAAGTGGAAGCCACGTCGTTCAACGTGGTAGCGGCGCCCCGCCAGGTAAGGCTGTCCCACGCATCCAACTGGGCACGGAAGCCAGTCTCCTTCGCAAGAATAATCAACCGATGGACCTCCACTAGAAGGACGTGATTCATTCGCCTCCGCAGAGCACTGGGAAGCTGTGGCGCGTTCACGTCCCGCAGTAGCACGCGCTCCACCGCAAGGCAGCGTTGGACCCACGATATGTAGTTAATCCAGCCTTCAGGCAGGCTGAGCTGCATCGCACGCTGTTTTCGGTAGTACGCCTCGGCGGCCTCCACGTACCGCAGGCCAAAGTCTGCGAAGATGAGAGAATGTAGCGGCTGCACGACGTCGACAATGACGACCCCCACGGAATCCACTGGCCACGTTGTAACACCACCACCCGCAGCAGCACCTCCAACAACACCGCCGCTGTTTTGAAGACCCTTCTTGCCACTGGGGTTTGTCACCAAATGACCCGTTACCAGTTCGGCAAGTCCACGCCTCTCAAGCATCTCGCGCAGCATACGGGTAGCACTAAACGCTTTCACTGCCATTGCATCCCATTCCGCTGCTGAGGAGCTGCCGCTGTGGCCTTCACTGGCGGTCCGTTGCCGCATTCGGTCTTGATCACTGTCGCCGCCTCTCCTCGAACAGGACTCCGTGGAGAGGCCATGCGCACGAGGCACGTCACACCTCGGCTCTGCTGTCGCGCCCTGCCTGCGCTCTGGCCCAGCGGCGGCCGCAGCGGGCACGCGGCTCCCCTCGCCTCTGCCCTGCGCGAAGCTGCAAGGGCCTGCGGCATCCTCTTTGGGGTGGGGTCGTGCACTCTGCGCGGCCGCGTCGCACGGGGTTGAGAAGGCCTTCACTGTGGTTAAAATCTCCACAATGGCCGCAATTGTCTCCTGCACGTCGCTGCCTGCCGACGACACCGCACTGCCACGAAGCTGCGCCGTCCGCGCCGCATTTGCCAACTCCAGCATCTCCGCCACCAACGCCTCCTTGATGGGCTCATACACCACGACGTAAAACATCTTTACGCACAACGCCGTCACCGGGTCAAGACGAAACTTCGCAGTGAAGTACTGATCCAAGTAACTGAAGCAGGAGAGAACGACGCGGCGGAATGCCATGAAGAGTCGGTACTGCTGCACGAACTGCTGGCACAAGCTCGACGACGACGATGAGCCACTGGCGGTGCCTTGTTCGAGAAGCGGCCGCAGAACGTTGACCTCCAAGTCGTTCAAAAGGAAGAGCGACAAGTGCTGGTAAATTTCACTCGACTTCTGCGGGTGTACGCTGCACACGGAGTAGATCACGGCGTACCAGTTCATGCGGTGTCTCACGTCCCGCAGCCGGTCCATCAGTTCGACGCTCCCGGTGCGTATCGTGTGGGCCGCCTGCACGAGGTAACTCTCCACGCCGGGCCAGAGGTCCTCCACCGAGGGCCGATCCTGCAGCTGCGCGAAGACGTCTGACTCGCGAATGCGGGAAGAACCAGTTCGTTTGCCATCGCCACGGCTCCCGCCACTTTCATGCCGCCTGCTACTAATGCTGGTTGGACCGAGCGAAAGCGACATTCAAGCTGGCGAAGAAATTGTCTTCCCCAATATTGCCGCCACCTGACGCGCTCCAACGCCTTACTATTTATTTTATTCCTCTCCTTTTTTTTCTGTTTTCTCTTTTTCCTTCTTTTAATCCCTCGCGCTCGATCACCCACAGCGAAGTATATATACCTATCAATAATGTGTGCACCTGCGTGTGCCTGCAGTGTGTGTGTGTGTGTGTGTATAATATATATAATATATACAGCCAGGGGTGATGCGTGTATAGCTGCGGATGGCAATGATGACCCTAAGGCAGCCTAGGAAGGCTAGGCGGTCCGATGCTTTTGCGCATGCCGCGACAGAGGAGAGAAGAGCAAATGACGGGGTAGAAACACATCGCTGGCCTCATCTCAAGCGAATGGAAAATTGCCGAATCGGAACGCGAGGAGCGGCATGCCGTGACTGGTGCACTGCAAACATTCCCACGCCGCTCACGGGCACGCGTGCTTCGCTTTCCTCTCTCTCTCCCTCACACACACACCCACACACACCCACACGCACCGCCGTTTTTTTGTTCTTCTTGGAGGATTCTCTTCACTCGCCCCTCACGAAATCTCCTCCTCTCCTACATATGCGTATGTCTGCGCATGCCGCCGCGTGTCGGTGGAGTCGACACAGAAGAGAATATCAAACGGCAACAAACAAGAAAAAAAAACGGAAAAAGAATATGAACCAACATTCCACCCCACGCCGCTTCCGTTCCGTTTTCCTTTGCAATACCTCCACCAACCACTTCACCTCTCACTCCCTATCCCTCCTATGGCTTTGCCCCACGACCCCCATCGGTGGGAGGTTTCGCCGGGCCTCGCTTCGTCTGGCCCTTCGCGCCGCCCGAATTATTTGACCCTTTCGGTTTGTTCAGCTTCGACAGCAGGTCCGTCATGCTGCGTGAGGCGCCCTGGCGTGGGGGGAACGCCGTGCGGACACCGCCGCCACCATTCCCGTCCGTTTTTTCCTGCCTCTGCCTCTGCCTCTGCTGCTGCTGCTGCTGCTGCTGCGATGATCTTTGAGTGCCGCGCCTCTGATCGCCTGCTCGGCCGCTGCCAAGCACCCTGGCGACGTCCCCGGCAATGGCCCCCTGCGCCGACGGCGACGACGATGGCGTGGCGGACGTCGCACCGCCGCCGCTTCTCTCGCCGCCACCGCCACCGCCATTTCCGCCCATTGACTGCTCCACGCTGCGGCCCTCCAGAACGTTCCGCCAGTACCGCTCACTGTTGCGCCTGAACTCCTCAATGGCGGCAGAGCGTTCGTTCTCCAGCACGCGTGACAACCCACGCACACTATTCTGCGCCTTCTGCCGCAGCGGCTGCACGTTTTCCGCGTAGTGCTTCAGCAGTTTCTGATAAAAGGCAAGCATCGGCATGGTGCGGTAAAAGAAGCGGTTGAAAGTTGCCACAATACCGGCACCATTCTGCGTGTTAAGCAAAAACTGCATTGCCGGGTTGGCGGCTATGGCTTTATAGTGCGCGGATTTCTCCAACGACCGGCGAAGCCCCTGATCGGCGTCCGTGGAGACGTAGACAACCTCCTCTGGACGGCGTGTAAAGTAACTCAACGACTTGGAGTTGGCGGCGATGAAGCCTGTAGCAGGGGCCCGCACCGGTCCCACCTGAATGTCATGCCGCTTAAACCGCTCCACCGTTTCAATGTGTTCTGCCTTGACGTTGTCAAAGACAAATGGGCCATCGAGCGGGTCTAAAAGTTTGAGTGAGGTGTACTGCCCGGCATGTGGCCCATTCGGGGCCCCCATCTCAAAGTACGAGGCCCCAGAATAGACCTCCGCATGCTTGGTGACGTTGCAAAGAAACGCGATGAATGCCTCTATCGCGAGTGTGATATTAGGCACATACTTCCCCGCACAGTAGTCGTCGTAGAGCTGCGCCACCTTTGCATGGTTGCCGGCAAAGACAGGGAGAAGCGCCGCAAAGAACTCATGCCTCAAGACCGGGTTCCGTCTATTTTCGCGCGCAATGTATTGAATGTCCATCACGAGTCCATCATCCCGCAGCGCCAGCTCCTCAATGACGTGCACCATCATCTTGTCCTCGTTTTGCCAGCTCCTCGCGCCCGGGCGTCTCTCTCCCAGTTGCCGAATGGCACTAGAAAGCGAGGCAGAACCTTTCCGCTGCCGCTCATTACGCGATTGCGTCGCATTGCCCCTTCGATCGCCCGCGTGTGCGGACGAGCCTGAACCCGGCCCGCCCCACGACAAAATAAGTGAAACAGGCACGGCAAAGTCATCCCCAACCGACTCCTGTTCCGGGCAATTGGCGAGACCGCGAGTCACAACGGCAATGTTCTCCGATGAGAGTCCCATGCGCTCCAGCAGGCGCGCCAACTCTCGGCTCTTGACGAATGGAATGACGTTTCCACTCATCCGCACGGAGCCGCGGTGTAGTTGGCTTGTCTTTTGGGCAAGAAGCGCCGGAGAGACGCCTTTGCCGACCAGCGCCGCGAGTCCCAGCTGGAACTCGCTCACCACGGCTTTCTCGAGGTGTGCGTTGTAGTGCGGGTCGGTAAAGTTGGCGTTGCGCTCCTCTAGTTGGGCACGCTTCAGCAAGTGGAGAATAAACGGCTCATCAACGCTGCCGTGGCTGGCTTGGCTGGCGCACTGCAAGGCATACGCGGTGGGCTCCACATCGGCCCAAATTGTCCCACTACGCTCCCCGCGGTTGCCAGACGGGGACAAGGTGCCATCCACGGTCTGCAGCGAAAGCTTGGGTACGGAGGCGGGAACTCCCGCGTTGAACGCCGCAATCTCCTGCTCGAGGTATTTGGAGAGCACCTGCGCCAAGAGCAGGGAGGGAGGTCGTCCGCGCTCGCGCCACTCATGCAGCGAGAGCAGCAGCTGTCGCACATCAGCCTCGCCGTCGGCGCACTGCTCCACGGCCCACTGATGCACATCCTTGTCCGCAAGCTTCGCGTCAAACAGGCGAACAAGCGCATCCTGGTAACCCAACTCTCGCACCCGGGCATCCTCGGCATTGAGGGTATTGTAATGGCTCGTGTCGTGTGAGGGGGAATGGCCATGTGGCCCCAACCCAAATCCCTTCGCGTAATCTTCCACGATTTCACGTATGCGTTCCCCAATACCGCTCGAGGTTCCAAAGGGTGGGATCTTCCCGCCAAAGGGGAGGGTAGAACTGTTGATGAGGCGCTGCTCCGTTGGGTCCACCAACGCCTTCTGCTCCTTGTTGTGCTGCTCCCACCCAAACTCCAGCGGCTCCCACCAACTCTCATTCAACTGCAGCGAGCTCGTCTTCGTGGGCGACTTGACAAAGTTGCCTGGTCGTCGACCGCTGATGTCTCGCAGCGCCTGCTCAATCACACACATCTCGGCATCCGTCACCGCCTCCACCTCACTCCAGCCGTTCTCTA
Organism: Trypanosoma conorhini; assembly: GCF_003719485.1. Taxonomy (NCBI): domain Eukaryota; phylum Euglenozoa; class Kinetoplastea; order Trypanosomatida; family Trypanosomatidae; genus Trypanosoma; species Trypanosoma conorhini. The sequence goes on along the minus strand of NW_021704091.1, from coordinate 65,305 downwards.
GCTCATTGCGATCCACCGTTGGGAGGCCCTGCGTGCGCTGATACTCCCATTTGCCACCAAACGTCACGGCCCGGTCACGGCGATCCGGAATGACCTCAAAGGCCTGCGGGTTATGAAAGAACTGCTTCGAGAGCAACCGGTCCTTGTACTCCTTCGTCTCAAAGTCATCCACGGTGGTGTGCTGCGCGTATCCAAACCGTTTACGCTTTGGTGTGTAGCGTCCCTGGATGAGGGAGGCCCACTTCTCTCGCGTAAATGGCGCCTGCTGGAGTTCCTCCAGCCGCTCCTCCGCAAAGTCGTTACGAAACGGCGTACGCCACGAGGGAGGATGCTGTAACTCCTCCACTCCCTGCTCAGTGAGGGTGTAGGCGTCCCGCACCTGCTCCGCGGTGCCAATCGGCTCGGCAACGCTGCGGTCCAGTTCGCTGCCGCCGCCCCGAAGAAGACGCCACTGCACAAATAAGACGCCATCGCGAACACCGACGACTTGTCCCATGGACTCCTCACGTGCGGTGCGCTGTGACTCCAACAGTGTCACGCGCCCCCTCACATGCGGTGCGGCGGCAGCGTAACGCACCGACGCCCACCGTGCACGTATGTCGACGCAATCTGTGCCAAGAAAGACAAGCCCATGCTCCCGCTGCTGCGCAGCGTCAACGTGCATGGCGCACAGTTGCCATTCCGAGTCGCTGCCTTCTTTGCTGACCCCCATCACAATGACCTCGAACTCCTTGCCGCTTGCCGCCACGGAACTCCTAGTCGTATTATGCTCCTTCTTGTCATCCTTGCCCTTTGCGCGGATCAGGAGACGATCGCCGTGCTCAAAGCCGCCAAAGAGGTGGCATGCGTCAGGCGTTGTGTCAAGGAGAAACTGTTTACCGTGCACCGGGTCACTGTACGGCACAGCGCTAGGCGAGGGGTAGGTATGCGTGACACAGTGAAACACGACCCCTGACTGGCTGACACCGAAAGGTTTCAGTGACGCCACGCTCGTATCGAAGACCTGATAGCCATCCTTGTCGGGAAAGACAGTACTGGTGGCGTGGGCAGCCGCAGCCGCCTCTGCGGCCGGCTTTCGTTTAGACGCAGCATCCAACAGTTTGGCCTTGTCGATTTGGAACTGTCGCTCCAGCGCTGCCGCCTTTGCCGCGCGGCCAGCAATGACGGCCTTCAGATGCAACATCTCCCGCCACTCGCTGCCTGTGTAGGCCTCCTTTGGAAGCCCCGTCGACAGGAACGACTTCTCGATCCCCTCCTTCACCTCCCGCCAGTTGATGACGCGCCTTGTTTTGGGATCCAGCTTGTACGGCACTATTGCGGAGGTGTCAAGGCGCCACATGGCAGGCGGCACACGCACCGCCCCTTCCTCCTTTTGTTGTCGTCGGTACTTGCTCATCTCCATATCAATGCGAAACTGCAGCGGTGAAAGCGGCACCTTCTGCACCTCCCCTGTATACCGCGCCGCGTTACTCTCCAAGGTAAAGCTATTTGTGAAAAGGTGCGGATGCGGCGTCGTGTCAAGCAGATGATCGTATGACGCCTGCATCTCTGGCGTGATGCGTATGGACCCCATCAGGAACTCTTTGCTGCCCCGCAGCGCGTTCATAAACTCATTCGCCTTTCCCCGATGCTTCGTCTGAACGTAGACACGCAACAAGGCCTCTGCCTGGCGTTGGGTGTGCTGCGGGGTGCCAAAGTAGGGGTCTTCGGTGGCGCGGTACCACAGCGCCTCCGCGCGGCGGGCCACAACGGCGTACCACTCACGCCCCCATCGTTGATGCGGCGCCCACCGTCCACGATGCTTGCGGAATGGCGTGTTCGCGTCACCCTCGCCACAGTACCGTGTGGTGCTGTACGGCAGACTGCAGCGGGGGCAGAAGTCCTCGTGCACGTAGTTCGCCTCCATCTCAAGAAAGATGCCGAAGAGGTCTGCCAACTCGCTCGGGCGGGCGGCATTGAAGTGCTCAACTAAGTAGGCGTCGCCAAAGTCAAAACTACTCAAGGCGTCGTGAAAGGCAACGAAGAACTCATGCACGTGTTGCGTGTGGCGGGACTTGAACTCACCAATGTCCCCCACCGCGTCGTAGTGGAGCTTAATGAGGTACTGCAGACGCGCAAACCACGCCTTGCAGTGCTCCAGGCTTTTAATATCGCGTATTTGCATCAACTCATCGCCAAGGACCTCCGCCGTTAGCGGGCTGCGTGGGTTAGAGAGCTGCGCCCCATGGGCCCCGGCACGATAGAGCGTGTAGCTCCACTCCGGCTCATGGTGCAGATTTGTAATCGCCGGGCGCGGCAGACCCTTAAACCGCTGATCCGTGGATATTTCATAGGCGGAAAGGTCATTGCTGCCGTCCGTGTTGTTTGCCTCGAACCCGTGCGGACGGCCGAGCAGCTGATGCAGCTCCCGCTGGCCAAAGACGTACCCCCTAAAGAAACGATTGTTTGATGCGTCCGTGTCGGTCTCCCACAGATTCATGTGCCGCGTGTACAGTGGGGTGATAAAAGGCAACCCACGACGTGCCTTCCTGACGTTCTGCTCGTTACTGAAGATGCCGTGCCGCTTCTCATGTATGTAAAACGGCTGCCGCATCTCATCATGTTGCAGCTTCGTGGCGTACTTGAAGGAGAAGCGCCGCTGCAGCGCGAGGGCGGAAAACACAGGCAGCTCCTCACTGACCCGACGGAGGCGTCGGCCGCCGCCGCTCCTACTACTACCACCGCCGCCGTGACCGCCAGCAAGACGACGCAGCATCTTCTCCTAACTGCTACACGCAATGACGCAACTCTACCGCTCCCCTTCCGTGCGTGAGGGTGAGGGCGCAGGCACGAGGTGAAATAGCAAAGACAGGGGAACCGGTGGGGAGGGGGAAAAGAAAGAAAAAAAGAAAG
>NW_021704091.1:50154-62388 GCF_003719485.1 Trypanosoma conorhini | reverse complement strand
GAATAAATGGGGTAAACGCATACGTGGGCGCCCCCCCGCAACTACCCGCCGCAGAGGACGTGGCGCAAGAACACTTTTTTTTTTTCCATCTCCCTTTCTCTCTCTCTCTGCACCCCTCTTTTTCCACGCAGACGCATTTGTTCGGCGCCCACGCACGCATGCACGCAGAGTCGCACACACGAGGCGTTACGGCGCGACTGGTCCACCGCGACGCCTCAGACGAGGGCCGGCCGCACCGCACGCACCGCCGCTGTCAACTCCTGCAGCCCACGACCACCACCGCCACCACCGGCCTCCTCGTCGACGAAGTCGATGTAGCGAACGTGACAGCCACGGAGGACCACGCTGCTGGTGCACCGCAGGGCCGCCGGATCCGTTTCCCACTCCACCGTTCCGCCCTCCTCGCCGCAGCGGCGACGGCAAACGGCGGTGTCCGTGACGGCGTCCAGCTTCATGTTCATTGTCGCCGCGTCAAGCTGGAGAACGCGCCCCGTCAAGACTATGCCGTTCGTTAACTCCACACGCACCAGCGAGTGCTGCAAATACCCCCCGGCAGCCAGTACGGACGGTATCGTCTGCACCGAAGCGCCCTCCATCGCCCCACAACGGCCCTACGCTCCGCGTCTCCTCCTAAATGCAAAAGACACCTGCAATATGTGTGTGTGTGTGTGCGTGTGTGTTTGTGTGTGCGACATGAGTGTATATACACAAAAACACCAACAACAAAAAGAAGAAAATAAGCGTAGACGACTACGACCACGCGGCATTTCGGAGGCTCGGGCCGCCGTCATACGCACACTCACTCACACACAGGCAAAGGACAGGGAGCGGGAGCGAGCGAAGAAGAAAAGGGGGAGACGGCTCGGTGTAAGAAAAGAACTGCGTCGTAGTCTCTGTGCATCGCACACAATCTCTCCTCACCCTTCTTTAGTTTACATTCTACAACTGCCGCGCCTACTCTCACCCCGCCATTTCACAGACGGAGAAAGTGGAGGAGAGGAGTAAAAAGCCCAGCAGTCGTGTGGGAGGGGAAACGCACATATACACTCACACGCAGAGAAACAAACAGACAAAAAAGGGCAGGGCGCAACGCCAAAACCTCCGCCTCCTCCCCTCAGTAGGTGTTGTTGTAGTACCGCAGCACGTGCTCCTCTAGGAAGGGGACAAACTTCTCGTGAAGGGGCCGTGTTGGGTCCGGGTCATAGTACTGCGCCACGGCGCACAGCATGTCGATCCACTCGGGGTAGAAGACGACGTCGGGCTCGTGTTCCGCATCGGCAATTACCGCGGTAAAAATGTTTTCAATGGCACTCGTCGTCAAGCGACGAATACGGAACCAGTCAAAAGACTCAGCCATGCGCTGTGCAGCCTTCACGGTCATGACGCGTACGATGCCCATGTTATTGTTCTGTAGGTACGCACTCATGTTGGCAGTGAAACTGGCTCTATTTGTAGAAGAGAGGATGTTCATGGGCCCGTCCTGCAGCAACCTCCGCATACTCGACTCCATATCCGGCAGCCGCGCGGGCATGCCGTACGCCTCCTTCGGGCCCGCGTAGGCCGAAAAGAGGCTAAAGAGGGCATCGAAGTTTGCCATAATGTGGCCCCGCAGTTTGGGGTGGCGCATGGCACGGCGAAACGGCTCCAGCGTTGGACCGCGAAAGCCATGCGGAATAATCCACTCGTGAAAGAAATCCCGCACCGCGGCTGGGCGCAGTGCCCACGTCATGTCGTACATATCGTAGTGGATCTCCTTCATCTCTTCCTTCGCCTCCCCCGCGTCGGCCTCCGCGGCCACGTCTTCTATTATCACAACCGAGGACCGTGAGACCGGTGTCGTGGCGACAAGCTCCCCCGCGGGCCTCCTTCTGTGGGACGACTCCAGCTCCTTTTCCAGCTGCTGATGCCGCAGGTTGTCCCACGCCTGAGCACAGCGCAAGAGCAGCTCCATGAACTCCGAGGCACTGAAGCGCAACCGGTAGTGTGAACCCCGCACATCAATCTCCGTCGACAGAAGCACGGAGCGGGCTTTTCTCCGCGACCTCGGCGCGATGCTCCCCTCACCGGGGTTTCTGCCGCCCGCAGGTGCCCCGTTGCTTCCGTAGACATTCCCAACTATGTGGCGTACCACTGCGCGGTGAAGTTTCCCTGGTCCCCCAATCACACGGCAGTCCCGCAGCAGGCGCCAAAAGTCAATGAAGTAGATGTACCGAGGCCCAATAACTCTACCATCGGCCGCGCGATCTTCTTGTGCGTATTGCAGAAAGAGAGCCCGCAGCTTTGGAAGCGCGTTTTCAACCACCCGCGCGAGGCGAAGAAAGAAGGCGCTCGAGGTGATCGCCTCCTTCGGAAGAATGTCCGACAACCTCTTCAAGGTCACGTTTTCCAAGAACTCCGGTGTGTCTTCCTGCACCTCGGCGGGGACGAGGGGGTAAGCCTCAACAGCCAGGTTCAGCGCCTCATGCAGCGCACTCAGAGAGGCGGCAATCCACAGCCGCTGGTTCTCCACTCTCGCCATCCACCCGAGGTGGTTCTGCGGGGGGCGGTACCACTCAAAATACTTCCGGTCACGTACGCCCAGGTGGTTCTCCGGGGTGGGCCCCTCCTGCTGCCCCTGCCCCGCACTTCCCGCTACATCCAGGTCGGCAGAGGACAGCACGGTGCTGGAGGCGAGCGGCTGACGCGACTCCTCTGTGGAGCGCTGCCGCCGCACCTGGTTCTCCATCCAGTTGGAGAAATACCACATGAGGCCGGCAAGAAATACCAGCTGAATGCCACGCCTCCGTGTCAGCAACTGGTCCCCCGTCACAATGCACTTTGTGCCTGTGAGCGCCTCGTACGCACCCACGAGGGTACGCCCCACGACTGCCTCCGACGCCAACACAGCAGCCGTTTCCGGGTCCTTCAGGTCCACCACCTCGCTGCCGGTCTCCATTTTTGACCGCAGCGACCGCAGTCGCATGTCGGATGCGCACACCATTTTGAGGTCCTCCTTGCTGGGGCCGGCGTCGTAATCCATCGCGCGAATGAGTGCGAGGAAGCGATGCATCGGCAGGCTCACCGTCGTCGTCTCCGCCAGCAGCGGCGAGAAGGGAAGGTCCTCCTCAGAGATGTCACTCAGATTCACGTGCTGCTGCTGCTGCTGCTGCTGCTGCTGCTGCCGCTTCTGCTTTCGCTTATCCATGACCTTGTCGACGGAGCTCAGGAAATCCTCGTCCGTGGCGGAGAGGAAGAGGGAGCCGAGGGGGCTCTGCAGAAGTGTTGTGTTGGCCCACAGGACGAGCACCTCCAGCGGCGAGAGTGTCTCCATCCTCGCCGGGAACGGCGTCTGAAGAAGGAGCGAGTCCAATAAGCGGCTACCGACCTGGTCCATCTGCCGCACCTGCTCCAGCCTGTCCTTGTACTCCTGCTCCATCTCGGCAATGCGCTTCTCAAACTGGACATGGAGGTTCCCCTTCGCCTCGATCTCCGCGCTCAGCCGCGTGCTCTCCTCCGAGAGGGAGGCGATCTCGTTCTCGAGGCTCCGCGTGCTCTGCTTCAGGCCCTCGATGCGGGCCTTCATGCTCTCCGCGGCGGCCGCCCCCTGCAGCCGGAGGTTCGCATACACCCGCCATCGCCGCACAGCCGCTCGTATTCGCCCCGCCGCAAATCGCCGCGCCCACCTCGCCCGGTGCTTCTGCTCAGCTTGTCGCCGCATGCGACAAATGTGCTGCCATGCCTTTAGTATGATGCGCAGAAAGGACTTGATCCAGTTTGCGCTCATCAGCGCAAAGACACGCGGAAGGCGTTTTAAGTGCTGCAGGTGGGAGGCGTTGGAATGGGCGTGGAAGATCACCTTCTGCGTCAGCTCGTGGTGGGCAAGAAAGTACGTCTTGCGTGCGTACCGGGAGAGCAGCGCGCGGGTGGCGGGGTCTAGAGGGCAGTTCTGCAACAGGCACGGGTACTCCAGCGTGCCTCCAAGCGCGTCTCGCATCTCCTGCGTGTCGGGCACGTACACAGCACGAAGCAAAAAAACCACACATGGCCTGAGGACCTCGTGCCGTGGAAGCGCCTTGACGATCTCCTCCAGGAGAAAACAACTCGCTGCCGTCTTTAGCGCCAACAGCTGCATCTGCTCGTAACCATCCTCCACAATGACGGAGTCACACCGCACCATGACATTGTAGAAGAGTTCTCGTGCAACGTCGACAAGCGTTTGCGCCCCCGCCTGCTCCTCGCGGTGCAACTCAATCCACTGCTTGCATAGTGCCACCTGCCGCCCCTTGCCATGGCGTCCCTGCTCAATCATTGGAATTCGACCGCGGGCCCGTCGGGCCTCCTTCTTGCTCGTCCCACGCTCCTCCTTGTGGCCCTCGGCACCGTGGACGGACCCATGCACGGACAACTCGCTGCTCCTCGACGGAATAATACTCGGCAACGACGGCGCAGGCTCATGCTGAGGCGGCCGCCGCTGCTCGTCGTCCCGCGGCGGCCTGCGTGTGTGCGTGGACGCCATGCTTGGGTTCACATCGCTGCTGCCGCCAACGCTCCTCGTGGCGGCGCTCCCCGAGGCCCCGGTGCCGTCCCACAGCAAGCTGGACCGTGGCATGCAGGTCTCCCCACGCCCCCACCCCCCAACTTGCCGTCCCTCTCACCCGGGCGTCTTCCGCCCCACAGCAATAACCCACGCGCAGCGACTCCTCAGAGGCGCAAAAAAAAAAAGACGAGCAGGAGAAGTGGAGAAATAAAAAGGGGAAGTGTGGTTGAAAAGCGACCAAAACCAACAGTGGCAAGGAGCCGCCTGAGAATCAACAAACAACAAAAAGAAGAACGAAAGATGGATGTGGTCACTTTCTCCTGAAACTATTCAGCATAACTTGACTCGCCTCTCCTCTCCTCCCCCAGACTTCCTTTTTTTTTTACTTTTGTTTTCCTTTTTCCTTTTCCTGCTTCTTCACAAGGGAGGGAAAGAGGGAGGGAGATGTTGTCTCAACGGCGGTCAAAGGCCATGACACCGGAGAAGCGGCTGTTGCGCAGCCACACCGACGAGAGGCCGTTCTTCACCACGTGATAGAGGCGAGCGGCGGAGACGCCCGTGGTGCGCCGATGACGACACGCGGACACGGGATGAAAGAGACGCAGCGGACGCCGCGGCGTGCCAGCCACAGCCGCAGGCGTCGACACGTTTTCTCTCACGTCCCACGCCACCGACCCCGCAGTGCTGCCCGCGCCAGGCTGGGGGTGCGCCTTGGCAGCCGCCTGCCCCTCGCCCTCGTGGCTAACGTACACGACACGCATCGCCACAGCCAACTCCAGGTACAGAGAGGAACGACAGAGACGCGGAAAGAGTTCCACCACAACACTCCCCGGCTGCATCACTACCATCGAGGCCAGCGCAGCACGATGCGGGGTGATCAGAAGGTCGGTCAGCGCCAGCACTCGCAAAAACTCAAGATAGTCCCCGTGCGCAAAAGACACCGTCACGTGTTCCAATGCAGCGCTGGCCGGCCTCTCGCCGTACATGTAGAAAAGTTGGATACGACACGCCTGCCCAAACTTCTGGTGCAGGTACAGAACCATCTCCTCCACGTCGTGCTGCTCGGTTGCATGAGGCAGCAAGACTGTCAGCCGCAGCGCACTGGTGTTTCGCAAGGACGACGCCTCTGCCGGCGTGCGAGGAAGTATGGCCCCTGCCAAACGGTTGCCGGGGCGCCGCGCAGGCAGCAAGGAGGCTGCCTTGCCGCCACCACTAACGCCGCCATCGTCCTGTCCCCCAAGAGCCTCCGCCAGCGTCGTATTACTCATGACGGCGCCGACGAGCATGCGGCGCAGCACCGGGGAGAGTGGTTGTGCGCCCCACATGGCAGTCATAGCCTGAACTGGATCCGACCTCAACGGCCCCGTCTGACTGCGTTGGCGATGCAAGTACCGCAACCATCGCTGGCGAAAGCGGTGCGCCATCGAAGTGGAGGGAAACCAACGCGGCGATCCCTCCCCCGTGCGCACGACGTGCGAATAGCATCCGAAAGCGCGTTGCGGTGACGATTTCACCGACGTTGACGCCTCCATCCTACCAGTTCCCAGCTCCACCACCACGTAACGCGTCGCGGCCACTTCATCGGCAGCGCTGCCCTCGTCGCCCCACCACGGCGGCAGGTCAAAAAGCCCCGTCACCACACGAATCCAGTGCAGCAGACGGGAGCGGTCAAAGCGAAACCGATCCGTGCGCCCGCAGCGGCCGCCTCCAGCGTTGGCCACAGCAACGAGGATGGTGACCGTGCACGGAACCCCCCTCCCTGAGGTACACAGCGGGAGACGCGACGTGTTGCGCCTCCCCAGTGACAACCCCCACTGCTGCAGCCATGCAAAGAGCGACGTCATCGCCCGGCTCAACGCCCCGGAATCGCACGCACCACCGTGTGCGATAAAAAGAGCCACGTCTCGTTGCGGCGTTTTATTCCCCAAAGAGCGATCGAGTTGCAGCCGCGTCCCACTCCCCGCAAGGCACGCGTTCCGGTAAAGGCGATAGCTGCCCCGTAGCGACTGCATCTCCGTGTCGTCCAGCGCCTCCCTCTGAAGGTCAGGGTCGGTGTCACCCGCGCCTCCTTCGTCCTCTTCCTCCTCCGCAGTACCGTCGTCGTACGGTAAAAAAAAGGTGCGTGAGCGCCTCGTCTGGATCGTCGGCTCAGCGACACCATCGCCGGCATTCACACCGGCCGAGGCAGTGGCACCACTGAAATTGACGGCGGCGGCGGCGGCGAGAACAGTATCGCCATCGCTGCCCGGGACATAGAAGGGCTCCGGACGCAAGAGTAACGTCAGCGACAACAATAAGAGCAGCAGCAGCAGCAGCAGGACAAGTGTGAGCCAAAGCTGATCGACTGGGCCTCTTGCACAAACCTCCAGACACCTCATCAGCGACTTGTGTTGCCGTGAGGAAGGCCGCCGCGCGCCTTTCGCCTTCGCATGCATGAATAACTTCTTCCTGCCCTCGCTCGCTCCTTCCTTCCCTGTACCTGAGTGTGTGTGTATCGGTGTGTGTGTGGGGGAGGGGGGCGGGGAAGCAAACGCATGAGGTAGAGGGGCACGAGCGTAGATGGTGCACGGTCCTTGCACGCCTCTGCGCCCATCCACACTACAAGGTTGCCACGCCTGCCAGCAAAAGCAAGAGGACACACGCACGCACAAGGAAGTGGGAGGAGAAAGAAGCTACGCCGCACCAAACGGGGCACTAGCAGTCAAAAATAACAGGCGCAAGAAGAAAAAAACACACATAGAGACACAGACACACACTTGTCCTTTGCGCAGCCTCTACCGCAACTACCGATACAAAACAAAAAACAAAAACACAAAAAAAGTTATTATGGGGCACGCCAACACACATCAGTGAGTATCCACCATTCCGCTCCTCAGCACGCAAAAGAGGCAAATAGCATGTATCGAAAAAGGGGGGAAGAGGACGCATGGGGGAATGTGCATGTGGGCCTGGAGGATCCCCCCGTTACCCCTGTTTTTTCTTCTTCTTTGATGCTTTTTGCGGCTTGCGGTACGCCCAACAACAGTGATGCCGGGAGGCACCTTCATTCCCCTCTACTCTCCACGTGGGAGGCGTGGACGCGGCAGCAAGCTAAATTAAGAGCGTAACCAGCTTCTTCGCAACCACCTCCCCACCCTTCGAACTCATCCCGCTACTTTTCTGCGTGTTGCAGCGATCGACAAAATTATGCATCTCACCGGCGATAAAATGCGCATGGTAACACGCATCAAACTCGAACTCGGTCGTTACAATCCGCTGCGTGCCAACCGATTCAAGTCCATAGGTCCACCGCCAATCACTTGCTGACGCTCGGCCGGAGTCACACCGCTCACAGGCACTATCCTCGCGCCAAAAACTGAAGGACTCGGAGGAGGAGGAGGCGGGGTGTTTATGGCGCAGTAGCAAACAATAGGGCCGGCGCTCCGCTTCAGCAAGTGCACGCTCAATCGCCTCCGGATTACCGCCCATCGCTCCGAAGCTTGGCATACTTGTCCAAAAGCAATCCCTCTTTTGAGGGGGCAATGAGTTATTGTTCCGAATCCAATCCTTGGTGCGGTGGAGCTCAAAGCGATAGCGCGCGTTAATTTCATCCGCGACTGTACAGCACTTCATTATGTTCCGGAGGCCAGAGAAAAGTCCATGCTTTTTCCATGTCTGCCGCAGGCTTCTGTAGTTTCCCCTGTCTGTAAGTTGAAGCGTAAAATGTGGCTGTTGGTTGTTTTCCACGACAGACCCCAGCAGCGTGAAGAGCACTTCTCTCAGCTGCCGCCGGGTCAGAATAAACGGCGGGCATCGAGAGCTTCTACACTCGCGGCATTGCAAGAGGGACACCAACTCACACACTCGAGCACACTCCTCTCTCGATGGCACGCCGCACAAGGCCTCCCACCATTGCCTCAGTGGGTTCCAACTTTTTGTCTTATGCAACTCCGGGTGAAGGTAGTCGAAATACTCGAAAACGTCACAGCGTAGGCGAAGCTTCGAAAGAGACTTCATCGCACACTCATGGAAAAAGAGACCCGCCAGCATCCCAAGCTGGGGGAGGGCTGCATACTCCACGGGCGAGAGAATGTTAATGCCACGAAGGGAATTGCGTGGGTTTGTCAGCACCGCAGCGAGGCACGGAAACCAGTCGGGGCCTTCAATGCAAGCATATTGCTCTGGAACCTCCTCGGGTTCATAGATAGCGGTCTCTAGGTAGGTGCATAGTACCTCCAATCGATGCATTTCAGTACTGGGCAAAAAGGCACGTTTCAAAGTGTGAATGTTGCCACCTAATGCACTTAACTCGTCTTCTGCTTCTTGACTGGCATCCATCACCTCCGCCAGCTCAGCCTCCAGAGCCGTTGCCTCCATCATGCACATCTCCCAGAGCGCCTCATTGTCGTCGTCCTCAGAGGGAACCTCATTCTCTTGGTTTGAGTTCGACTTTTCGGCCGAGCCTGCCACTACGCCCCAATGCATTTTTGCCCTCAGCTGTTTGTGCTGGGATTCAATGGGGCGTGTTTTGCTTACACTGTCCCTCGTTTCCGAAAACAAAGTTTGATGGATGGATTCTATTTTTGAGCTCAGGGATGCAGAGCGGCGTGCGCCTCCCACCAAAGAGGGTGCCAGCGGACGACAGGTATTTCGTACACTAGGGACGGACGGAGTGTAGTCTGCCATAGCAAAGGGACTTGCCATACGGGGGTCTTCCTCCCGAAGGAAATCAAGCTCCCTAGTCGCGCACGTATCGCGTGTAGCCGGCGTTAATTCCTTCTCCTCCTCTGAATCCGTAATCAGCTGCTGCAGCTGGTCCTTCCAATCGGAGATCAGGTCTAAAGAAAGAAGAATGCCCGAAAACCGTTGCACATACACCGAAATCGGCTCGACTAACTTGGGGTCGGAGAGAAGACGCCGGGCCCACGAAGCGGCAAGCGCCACCACTTTTTTCAGCTCGAGCCATGGGGTGAGGGCAGGGTGCCCTGTGTGCTCGCTAACCGTGTCGAACGCGCGGGGTTGCCGCCCCACGTTGGAGTCTGAGGCCCAGCTGCTCCCCCTCTCACCGCCCATGCAGTACACAACGCGGTACCACCCGAGCTGCCCGGGGTCGTCCGACGGTACACACCCGCCACACCGCGTATCCTCGCCGCCTCTCACAACGGGAATGCTATGCGTGCTGGATCGCGCCCTTTGCGCACTGCGACGGCCGCCTGCGTTGCCCTGGCCTCGAAGCATCTGACTCCTTCCTCTCCACACACCAAGGCTCCTCTTTTCGCCTCGCCATTGTTGCCTTTTAAGCGCTTTTTCCAGCTCATGCACGGCCGCATGGCTGGTGCACTCCACAACGAGCACCCCGCCGTACATGACGCTCGTTGCAACGCCCTCACCAAATTTATGTCTAGAATGCGCCTTCGTTTCACTATACTGAACTTTCAAGCGACAATAATCACTCGGTCTCCCGTTGGTGGGATCAATGGAGAGCTCAAAGGCGCTGACAATAACACTTGAAAGAATCGTCGTGGGCAGCGACGACTGGAGGGACAGGGAGAGTGCAGGCGCGGTCGTCACGGAGTTCCCTGCATCAGCTTGAAAAGGAGGCGGCTGTGGCTCTTGGCCGCCGGCGGAAGCAGGCTCCAGTGCATCTACCTCAAGCTGCGGCAGATCAGTTTCCGTCAGCGCCGGGCCAAAACGCTTGGCGGGGGCGTGGGCTGCCACCGTGGATGTAGACGCCTTGCAATCGGCACTTCCTTGGTTGTCGCTCCCGTGGTAAGCAGACGGCGCCTGCAACGGAGCTCCGTTTGTCGGGCCAGCAAATCCCCCCAACGCAGTTTCCATGTCCTGTGTGGAGGCTACCGGTGTCAGGGCAGTTACCTGAACAGACTCCACAGCAGCCTGCAGCTCCTGCAGGTAGTTTGTGGGCAACGCGAAACAATGGCAGTACAGACTGTTTTCTGGAAAGCGTGGCGGGGGTTCGGCCGATTCCACGGAGTTCCGCGGGGGAGCGGACGGGACGCCCTCCCCCAAAAGAACGGGTTCCGCCGTTTCCTTCGCATGAAGGAAAGCGCCGCCCGCGGCAAAACTGGCATCCCCCCCAAGAAGGGGGGAATAGCCACCGAGGAGAGGCCCCAAGAGGGTGGTGGCGGATTCCGTCTGCGCCTTTGCTGCGGCGAGGAGAAGGGACTGAACATTCGGGGAAAATACATCCACGCGGTCCCATCGACGTAAGCGTGTACCAAGTTTCTGCCAAAGACCGTGCTTCTTCAGAAAGGCATTATTTTTGTCATCTGAAGTTTGGGTTTTAAGCATGAAGGCAGATTTATCCTTCTGCCCAGCACACGTATAGTCCACATTATAACGTAAGTGGGAATGAAGAAAGTGTCCACGCCTTTCTTTTTTACGCCGCGAGCAAAAAAGTTGAGGCAGGCACCCGCAGCCCCCCATGCACTTGCACGGCGCCGCAACTTCTTCTCCCGGCGTGGAACCAAACGGGGCCCGATCGTACCTGCGTACGCCACCCCCGCCCGGATTCGGCACTGAAAAAGCATCCCATTGCTTTGGGCCGCGAGGTTGAAGCTGGATGAGAGAGATCCAATGCGAATGCTTTTGAACACCCCGTTTGCTACTGCCGCTGCTGCCGCCCGCGCACGTAGAAGGGCTAGTGTGCCCACCGACGAATGTAGGCAACGATATGGTGGATGCAGCGGCTGAGGTGAAGAACGCCGAGGAAGACTTGCCCTCACGTTGCAGGGAGCCCAGGCCACTGCTGGAGGACAACACCACCTTGTGCACCGTCTTCGGGACGTTCCTCATGACGCTGCGCGCGAGGAATGTGGAGAGACTCTCCACATCGCGCATCTCCCAGCAGCTTCCCAGCAGGGCCTGGTGCGAGAAGTTGAAGTCTGATCTTGCACTAAAACACGCCGACCTCCTCGCTGCTGCCTGTGGCCCGCCACCCTGGGCAGAAGGGCCCCTGGCGCCATTCACTGCCTTGTTTGCGGCGCTCCGCAGCTTAAATTCCTCCGCCGCGGCGCCGGAGAACGTCGGGTAATTGCTGCCCGCGCCGCGGACGCCACGCGGCGCCATCGGGGCAGGCGCCGGCTTGGTGGAGGACCGCGCCATATTGTCCCCGCCGCTCCGCCGCCCTCCCCCCAACTCCGCCGGAAGCCCCACTTCGGACTGCCGGCAGCTCGTCTCGTTTACTCCTCCCGCCTCCACGCACACACGCGTCCCCCTCTGTGCGTGTGTTTTTTTTTGTTTTTTTTCTTTTTTTTTTCTTTTTTCGCGTCTCCCTACACACACACACACAGACCTCCCACTCTGCGCTTGCCTTTGAGGTGCTTCGAGCCCCTCCTCGCCCGCCGAGTGGGACGGCAGTGTGCAGCCGTACACCGCAATGCCAGCCGGCACGAAGCACCCCTCTGCGCCGCTCTTTTCTTCGCTCCCTCCAATCGCTTCTCCCTGTGGTTGCCTCCCCTACCTTTTCAGCGACAGAAAGAGAAACAGAAGTGCAGTAAGTGCGGCTTCCATGCACATGGCGTGAAGTTCGAAGAAGCGCGGCAGCCAAACGCGTGAATGCCCACAGAAGGCACACACACACACACATACATAAATATAAAATAAAAATACACAAAAACAACAACTCCGTCTTTGGCCTCGTGCCCAACAGCGGTGACGAACCAACTTCTTCACAGACGCAGACGACAAAAACACCACCAACCGACCCCCCCCCCNCCCCC
>NW_021704091.1:25791-50129 GCF_003719485.1 Trypanosoma conorhini | reverse complement strand
AGGAAAAAATGAACGGTTGTGGGACATAACCGGGTGCGTCTGCGGGACAGCCATCACCCGGGTGCAGGGCCGGTTATTGACAGAAGGGGGAGTGGGAGCCTGTATTTCGCTTCTTCCCCGTTGCACTTAATTTTTTTTTTCCCCCAGTCTACTCCCTCGTCGAGTTCATCACTGCCGTTGTTTGTCACTACAGGTTTACCCCCACACCCGCCACCACGGCCTCACATCATTGACTGCTGCAACTGCCTTTGGCCCCGTGGTTTCCTCTCCAATCATCACATCCGCCGTATCCATCAGTTGTCGCGTCACGTAGTTGCTGTGGAGCCGGACAAATTCGTTGCCCTTTGCCCAAAACTCAGCGCGGTACTTCACACGCATCTGAATCTCATGGGTTTCTTTCGCGTCCATGCGCTTCGCCTTGGTGTATGTCATGAAGAGCGGCACTCCGGCGACCACGAGGAAGATCCACGGCGTGTGGTTGGCCATTCACTGGCCCTTCCCCTCACCGCCTTCACACAGCACCCGGAAGAAGTGGAAAGCAGCACGCGCCTGACGAAGCCCCCCCCCACTCTCCCCGCCCTATTCACATAAGGGGAGGAAAAAAAAATACAAAATACAAAAAGGAGCAGCTACAGACACAAAAAGAAAAAGAAAAAAAAAACGCTGCGGTTGGGCTGAGTGTGACAACAATCCCCCCACCCCACCTACGAGGAGATCCATCCAACAGCACCCACCCACGCGTACGCCAAGGCGCTGAAACTTTGTGCCGCGGCAGTTGCCGGGATCTCGTTACAAACTCGCAAAGCGGCCTTCTTTAGTGGGTGGGTGCGGGGGGCCTCCCGCGTAGCCGCCGCACCCGCTCCCCCCGCGTGGAGGGCATTAGTGGCGGGGGACTGGGGTGGGTACGGCAGAAAGGCAAAAAAAAAAGAGGGGGTAACGGGGAAGTGTAAGCAGAAGCAACCCTCAGCGCACACGCGCAGGCCAACCTCCATGAGGCGGCATCTCCCCTCAGCTACAGCAGCAGGTCTTCGTCTTGGATGGGGCTTCGAACCACGCTCGGGTTGCGGCAGCGCACATACACACGGGGTCTATGCAGCTCCGTGATGTAAACTACAGTCGGTTGCGTAATCCTCCCAATAGCTTCACCGTCAATTTGCAAGCACAGAGGCGTGTCTCTCTCACCGCCCAGCTTTCCAGCCGTCGCTCCCCCACCCTTCTGTAACTGCGGCCGCCGGGAAATGTCTGTTGATTTGCAGAGGACAAACAGAAGCAGTTCCCGCGTCTGTGCCAGCTTAGAGGCGCCCTTGCCGATCCCCAGCTGAAGCAGCCCCATTTGAAAAAGTCCACCAAGAGCCTGCACCTCCATCTTACGATCATTCACGCAGACAGGAGTGATGACCATGGGGTGTGTGCCAGGGTCGTCACGATATAAGTGGCCCTTTCCCTCCTTCCACGGACGCGTCCCTGCGGCGTATGAGCTAATATTCGTGACGAGCAACGCCTTGCTGCCCTTGGGCAAAGACAAGTTCACCATGGAAGTTTTCTCCTCACTTTGCCCAGAGGGTCCTTGGGACGCATCGACGCCGCTAGAGGCAGACCGTGTCAGCTGTGGAACGCAGACACTGGGGATGCATGGACGCAGTGTGGAGCAACGAAACACTGCCTTCAAGCCGTACGTGGCGTACACGAGTTTGTTGTGCATCCGAGTTGAGCAAAACTTGAGGTGCCTCCTTCTAAAGGCATCAAATTTTTGGGCTACATACGCGTCAAAGCCCACGCTAAAATAATTAATAAAATTATACTTCATACAAGCCCCAGCGGCGTCCAATGCATCCCAGTCCAGCGCGTCCACATCCACTGAGTTCGCCGTCACCGCTGCTGCCGCCGCCTCCTCTTCTTCCTTGCCGCCCTCCTTATGCTCCGCCGTCGCCTCCACGTCGCCCCTCAGCGAGCTAACGGGGGAATAGACTTCGTATTCCTTCGCCCCAGACTTTGGCGGGGGCGGCTGTCTCTGCTGCTGATTTTCCTGTTGTTGCCAGATGGCGGTGAGAGGCACCAGTCGCGCCGTCCATCGGTCGAACGGGATCGCAGGCGCAGTCACGGCGTGCCGGACAAACGGCTCAATGGCGTTCTCCATGCAACAGCAAAGACCCGAGAGCTTGTGACGCAGGTAGCCGCTACCAAACCCCATACAGTTGGAGTAGTCATTGCCTGTGCCAAGCGCAAGGACAGCCACTGCGGGGAGCAAGACACGTAGCCTTAAACCGCCCATTCCAACCCCCGCATCCCGCACTGCTTCAGCCCCACGGGAGGTCATCTCCGCGCTTTTGATCATCTCATACACGACGTCCAGCTGCTCCATGACGAAGGCCACCGTGCCGTCACCGCCGCACACAAAGACTGTTCCACGCCGCTCCAATTCACTGCCGTTGGCACGACTACAGGCAGTGGCGTTGCCGCTGCCGCCCTCAGTGCCGCTTGCCAGGGGTGTGCCGTTTGAACCTTGACGAATAAAACGCACGGCGTAGTTGCGAATGGCTTCAATCAGTGGCGCCGGGTTTGCAAAGAGCGGCGCGTCAAGCAAGATGACGCGATCCGCCCCAAGCAGCTCACGCATGGAGCGCAAGACGTACTGGGCGACTCGAGATTCCCCCGAAATGGGGTTTACAATTCCGAGCACATGCTCGTACCCGGTTCCACTACCCGTAGAAGGCGAACTCGCTCCACTGTGATTATTCGACGCAGTTGCATTTTTCACAGCATCCGACGACTCAATGGGGAAAGCATTGTCCGGCCCCGGCAGCGCTGTGACGCAGTTTGCCCCATGCATCGGATCTCGTACTGGCGTAGAGCCGTGCATGGGGCTTCCGCAAACTTCCGCAGAGCTGCGCTCTAAAGCGTTTGGATCTTGCATTAAGCAACTGCTCGGGCAAGGCTCCTGCAGGCACGCCCCTGAAGGCTGCCTCTCGCTGCGCAGTCCACAGCTGTCCCGGGCAGCCACAGGCGTCACCAGCATGCACCTCCGCCTCCACTACAAGTAATGCTAGCACAGCTTTGGAAGAAAATAACTATATATATATAGTTGGTTGGTTGATTGAGTAATGGATTGATAGAAGGCACTGAGGCTATCAAGGCTCCTTCGGGTTTGCCCGTTCGCTCTGCTCCAAGACGGCTTCCGCGCGTATTAGACACCTCGTTCTGTGTGCCGCGTGCCGAGAGAGCTGCGGCCCCGTCACACGCGGGCGCACGGCAACAGAGGCAGTAAAGGCCTTTCCCCACGCACGGGTTGCGTGTTGGTGTGCGTGGATTATGGGCGTCCGTGAGCAGCAATCCGCAGAAAAAACTAACGAAAAAAAAAAGAAGGAAAAGAAAAAATGACGTGGGAGGGGGGATTGGGAGAAACGCAGGTCCATGCGGCGTCTACGCCCGCAGGCAGAGTGCGGCAAGAGGGAAGGTGGAGAGTGCCGGCCACGTTTACCCTCCCGGCAGTTGAGTGAGGAAGAGGTGAGGCAAAGGCACAGATAATACACGAAGTGAGGAAAAGCCACACAACCACACACACGAAAACAGAGAGCGAGAGAATGAAAAAAAAAAGAAACAATCAATGACGGCAATGCGAGAGAGGGAGGAGAGGCGGGGCGACGCCAGCGCCGGCAGAGCGGCAGCGGAATGCGTTACAATCCGCCCGCAGAGCGGCGTGGGAAGGGGGAGCTGACGGCGACCAGCGGCGTCAAACGTATCGAGGCAGCCCGCGCACTTCTCCCTGAGGGAGGCGCTCACGACCCCCGTCGACACCGCCACCACCACCACCGCCACCACAGGCTCCTCATTTTGTTTTATTTTATTATATATTCTTTTTGCGCCCCTCTTGCCCTTTTTTTTTTTTTTGAAGCCTCCTTCTTCACCACCGCCACCACCACCACCATCATCATCGCCAACAAACAGTGAAAGGAGTGGCGACGGAGAAGTCAACCCGGCGCCTCTGCCGCCACGCAAACTCCCCCTTCCTGCCGGCGGCTGTAACTTCGCATTCCTCCCCTCTCACCGCATCCATCCGGTCTATCTAATGGGCCGAGAGAACAACGAAGCCGCGCAGCCTCCTTGAATTGTGTCGTTCCTCCTCCAGACCCACAGTGAGGTCAAACTCCGTTTGACGGAAGAGCGCGTCCGCACATTCAAGTCCCCTTGGGACGATCTGTGAGAGGCGTTTGCGGAGACCCGGGTTATGTGCCACCACGCCCGTTGCAGGAGAAGCGGCCGCCGATGAGGCAGCGAGTGAGGCAGAACCGGCGAGCGATTGAGCCAGCCGCCATACCCTCCCAACGTACGGGACGTGCCAGTCCGAAAACAACCACGCAGTGAAGCTTGTTGAATCGGCAGTTTTTGCCCCGAAACTCTCCTGAACCAGGTTCTTGTCATCCTGTGAGTCACGCCGCCGTCGCTGCGTACTTCCTTCGTGTCCAGTTTGCGCTGTATGTTCCTCCCCCTCCACATGCCGGCCGGAAATCAGACTATTGTACTGAGTACCCACATCATTGATCGTGATGCCGACGGAGGTGCGGCCCATGGAGCGGGACAGTCGGCATGTGAGGCCGGAAGCCTGTTTAAAGGGCCGCCAGCCCACACCGACGTCCAACTCGGTGCGGTGCCAGGTGATGAGGTTGATGCGCAGACGGGCGGCTAGATCGAGTGATTTGGTGGTGGACGTGATGGAGCAGCACGCGCGGCGAAGCACGTCCACGTGCGAAGAGACGGTTAACGCCCTACCAAGGTGACCAGTACAACCACAGTAGACGTTTACGCCGCTCGCCAGGTCGTTCTTTACGGCAAAGCCCGCCCCGCCCCGAAGCTCCTTCAGACGCCACCACCTGTAGCTTTCTCCGCCACTTGCGGCGCGCAAACGACTTTCTCCCGCACCATGGCTCAGTCCCTTTGCACCAGGACCTTCACGCCTGCCACACACTTCGCCCCTGTCGTCGTCGCGCGCATTTTTATCGCCCGCAGCAGTGGCAGCAGCCTTCTCGCGACTCCCCTCGTGGTGCGCCTGCTGCGCATGCGGTTGTGGGTGGTGCCTCTCCTCGTGTTTAGCGGAGGCGGGATGCCGACGCGGCGGCGGCGACGCTGCCGCGTGCCTCACCGCCGGTGGAGCGCCTTTCGCGGCAGCCGGCTCAGACGTCTCGAGCGCGTCATGGGCCGCGGGCGATGGCTCCAGCGGGGGGTCTTGGGGGCCCAACGCGTCCCGGCAACAGCGACGCCCGTCCCGCACGAAGACGCGCCAAAAACCACTCCAGTTGAAGAGCAATCTATCCGTCTGCACACACCAATCCGTTCTGGGGGTCACGCCCGTGACCTCGCACACCGGCAACGCCGTCGACGGCCACCTGCAGAGAAGCTTGAACTCGCCCGCCCACTGCATCCGCCGCCAAATCCACTCCAACTGGAGCGTGTCCGTTGCGTAAAAGCGGGGGCGTCCGGTGGGCGGCGACATCAGTGACGGCCATGAGCAGGCCGAGGATGAGGTGCCGGTCGCGATACCAAAACCCGCAAGTAGACCCGCATTCAAGCTAAAACTTCCGCGTGTGAGCAACGGCACCGCGGCGTACGAGTTCAACGTCAGATTGCCTTGACACAGACGCGGACAAACGGTCTTTGGGCCGGAGCACGCCTCCTGTGAGCCACCCTCCGACACATTGCCGGCAGTCGGGCCGTACCCCTTCAAACCTGCTTCCGGGGAGGCCGCAGCGCCGCCATCGGTCGTGCGCAGTCCCCCTTCCGTGAGTTGCGGGCTAAGCACCGTATTATCCGTGTCATCCGTGTTTCCCCCACCACAGAAGGATTTGTTCCAGCTTGTATTTCTCGCGGTGGCCTTACCGTCGCTTGACGAGGGTAAACTGGGCGCTACGTCGGAGCCCACCTGAACATCGCGGCGTGGCGGTGCCCAATCAATAATGCTCGCCGCCACCGGAGAGAGCTGAATATCAAATCTGCGGTGCAAATAAAGTTGGTACGGCATCGTATGCGCCCTCCCTCCACACCCCTCCCTCGTGCACCCACGCCCACGCCGTCGCCCAGGCTCTCCTGCCCCCCTCTATCGCCTATATATTGTGCTCTCCGTGTGCTTTGACGTCCGCGCGTCGCCCACAGCTGGTTTTCGCTGCCGCTCTGCTGCCACCTCGTTGGATTGTCGCAGGCAGGCAAAAAAAACCCTCCCCCTTTTTTGCCCTCTACAAGAAGAAGCAACAGAACGAGAAGGAGAACATACAACACAAGAAGAAGGAGGCCGCTTAAACCCCCTCCCCCCCTCCCCAGCAAAAAAAAAAATAGCTAAAGGCAGACATCTATGTCTGCATTCAAGAAGAGGGCCCTCAAGGCGTGATTGGCACATAAGGAGAAAGTAAACAAGAGATAGGGAGAAAAAAATAGAGAGAAAGGAGTCTTTCAAAAAAAAAATACTATTTGTCTTCTCGATACGTGGCCCCTTGACTCCGCTATGGCTGACGAAGCAGTTTTGTTGGTCGCAGTGACGGACCACGTTCATTTCGCGGAGGCGATAGTGCGGCAGCGCACAATTCCGCGCAGCTGCGCAAGAAAGAAGGGATGGAGGGAAGGGAAATTATCTGCTTCACGCCGCCTCACTGTGGACCCCGCCCCATCGGGAGGCTCTCTCCCTCCCTTTGTTTGTTTCTTTGGCCCCGCATCTCCGTCTGGGAGAGGAGGAGGGGGAACAGACGTCTTCCTGCGAGGGCGACTGGCGCGCAGGCCACAGGATTAGCTCAATAAAACACGAGTGGAGAAATCCGATTGCGGCAAAAAAAAAATATAATAATAATAATAACAGCAACTACACTCACACCATACACACAGTCCGAGACAACAGGGCAGCGGGGGAGGGGCGGTGGTGTGCCACGAAGGCAAAGATAGGGAGAAGACAGGTAAATATGTCACGCGCCTACTGCGACGACGACGACGACGCAGCCGGCTACTTGGGGGAGGCGCCGGTCGCGGCGTTGGCCATGGTTGTCGCGTAGTTGGGCAACACCTTCTCGGGTCGGGGCACCTTCCTGCGTGCGACCACCATGGACCTCCAAAGGCTCTCCTCCCGCGTGTAACGGGGGCAGCTCGTGGTGAGACGGTGGGGCATTCCGCCGTTGGCTTTCATCAGCGCCAGGTTGAAGGCAGACTTTGGCTTCAGCGCACTCGCAAAGACGTCCTTCCCGTGATTCTGGTGGATCGCCGTCAGGGTCCTGGTGGCGTCGACTGCCAGCGCCTGGCCCGCCAGGTGCAGACGCACCGCCTGCGAGGTCAGCCAGTTGTCAAACACGATGCCCCCCACAATGAAAGGGGGCAGCTCGCCCCAGTTAAAGAGCTTCGGATGCACGATAAAGTAATCCTCTGCGTCCGGGCCGAACATGTCTCCAGACGGCTTGAGCCCGTGCTCCATTCTTGGCTCCCAGACCCGCCCTTCCATGGACCAGTCTGCTGGAACATTCACGTTGATGCGGCGTCCCACGACGAACCACCCTCGCCGTGACGGGTTCTTAGGCCTCTCCCCCTCGTAGACACTCCGCACGGCGTCGACCGTCCTTGCCAGAGAAGAGGTATAGAGAATGTCCATGTTCGAGTACATGATAGCCTCTGCGAGGGGGTATCTACCAATCACCGCCCGGAACAACCCGCGGTAGGTCGGCAGACGATAGTCTTGCTGAAGCTCAAACTCACCGATGATGTCGATCGGGGTGAAGCCGTGCTGGCCCGCATGCTCGACGTTCACAGAATGAATGACATTTTGTGACAACGCGTCGTCGGTCAGCACCACAGGCTGCACCCTGGGAAGCCGCGCCCAGTTTATCAACGTCCGCTTCGCGATAATAAAGGGGTCGAACATGTCCGAGGCATTGCTCGGCGCAGCTCGCCTCAACGGCTTCAGTGTGCCGAAGAGAATCATGGGGTACGCGCCCCTCTCCCGCTCAATGGCCGACCAACAGGCCACCGCAGATGTTTGGTTCTCCGCCAACACGCTTGCAGAGAGGCAGGCGCGTTGTTTGGGCGCACGCAGCTTCCACCGCGTTGCATCCTTCACCGAATCGGTGTCGCAACTCAACGCGCCGCCGCGGAGACGCAGGTAGCGGCCGTTGGCGCGTGACTCGAGAACAAGTGCGTCGCCACGCAAGACGCGCGGCCTCCACAGCTCCGACGCGGTGACGGCGGCGCGGATGACGAAAAAGGCTCTTCCGCCACTGCACACCAGGTAGGAGCTGGGGGCGCTCCGAAGCGTCACCGCACCGGAGTCCCCCGTCCACTGCAGCGCCAACGTCACGCCCCTGTTCTTCGCCCCGTGAGAGCCGCCCAGCCACCGTGGGCCGCACTTCTGCTGCAACTGCCAGAAGTCAGACATTAGCCCGTCCTCGGAGGGCGCGGCCCTCTCGACGACACTGAGAAGGCTCAACGGAAGAGCGGCGGCGAGGAGCAGGAGGGCCACGAAGGACCGCAGCTTTACGACGGAGCTGCACATCCTCGACAGAAGGGAGGCGGAAAAACGAAAAAAACAAAAAAAACTGGGGCCCGGGGACTATCTTTACACCAGAGGAAATAGAAGAAAAAAAGGAATAGGAGGCAAAAACCAAAAACAAAAAGGAGTAGAGAGGGGCACATGACAAATACTTCCACGAATACACCGCGCACAACAGACAGTCCGCATCAAAAGAGCATGGGGCATGGAGAAGGTTTGCCTATTTCTCTCAGGGAAGGCGGAATCAAGTACATGTACCAACGAAAAAAATGAGAAGCAAAATAAAAGAAAAAAAAAAGAAAAAAAACTAAGGGACGTTGCGAAGAATACAAACCATACAATTGCTGCAGTTGGGGGAGCGCGTACTCGGCTCAGTGCCGCACCAGCACTCCCTCCAGGAGGGACACACACACACTTACACAAGACCAAACAGTTTTCTTTTTTTTTACTTCTTTCCTATTTTGTTTCCCTCTTCGCCTTTGTTCCTACGCCGTTTTCATTTCCCTTTCTTTTCCCCCTTCCTTCGTGGTTTGCTCCGCTAGATTATAAATTGCCCGGTTATTACTTCCCCCACGTGAGCCCATCTCCAGCTTCGACCCACACAGCCTAGTCGTATCCTTTTAGTGGTATTCCCCACCCGCCCACTTTTATTACTATTAAGTTTTTTTTTTTTTTTCCTTTTTTGCTTTTTTCGTTATTTTTTGCCATCCTTTTTTTTTTCTCTCTCTCTTTCTTTCGTTCCTTCTTTTTTATCGTTTTCTATCCTGTTCTGCTCCTCCTCCGCCCCTCCCTCCCCTCCCGCACCCCCCACGCCCACCCACCTTCCTACTATAAACAAGTGGGAGGGTCATTGTGGCGGGGCCGGCCGGGGAGCGAGTCCGCAGAGAAGTGCGTCAGACAGGCAGACAAACAACCCACAGGGAGGCAGCGGGAAGGCGCTTAAGCTGCCCCGGGCCATTCACGCACGCGGAGCCCACTAGTGCAGCGACTCAAGGTACGCAATAAGGTCAGCGCGCTCTTGCGGCTTCTTAATGCCAGCAAAGGCCATTTTGGTTCCCGGCATGAACTTCTTTGGGTTCTCAAGATAGACGTCCAGCACCTCCGGTGTCCAGACCACACCGGAGTCCTGGTTTGCCTTGCTGTACACAAACCCCTCCACTGTGCCGGACTTGCGGCCGACGATCCCGTGAAGGTTGGGCCCCACGCCATTGGCTCCTCCCTTTGCGCCGGTGTGGCACTGCGCCGCACGGCCCTTGAAGATCTTCTCGCCCTTCGCAGCATCGCCGGGCGGAAGTGGTGCTCTTGCCTTCGGTGGCATATCTTGGATACAGAGATAAAACGCTTTGGGTTTTTTTTATTTGTTTATCTTTTCTTTCTTTTTTTCTTAAGCTTGCCTGGGCTTGCGCCTCCTGTGCAGCAAACGAAGAGTGAGATGGGAGAAGTGTTGTTACTGCGGTGTTGGGTGCGTGGGGAGGAGCGAGAGGAGGATGAGCGGGACAACGTGCGCGTCACGCTCCCGCCTCCGCCGAAGAAAGAGGGGCGGAGGGGCGGCTCCCAAAGGATTTTCACACGGCGGGGGTGCGGGCACGCACCCAGCACAGCCGTTAACGCACACGCCCGCAGCGAGAGAGAGAGAGAGGAGGCGTGGTGCAGGAATGGGGTGGCAGAGGTGAGGCGCGTACGCGCAGACAAAAAGAAGAGGAAGAAGAGTAAAGAAGAAGGAAAAAAAAAGGAGTAGCGGGGTGGGGAGGCACAGACACGCGCCTGACGAAGCCCCCCCCACTCTCCCCGCCCTATTCACATAAGGGGAGGAAAAAAAATACAAAATACAAAAAGGAGCAGCTACAGACACAAAAAAAAAAGAAAAAAAACGACTGCGGTTGGGCTGAGTGTGACAACAATCCCCCCACCCCACCTACGAGGAGATCCATCCAACAGCACCCACCCACGCGTACGCAAAGGCGCTGAAACTTTGTGCCGCGGCAGTTGCCGGGATCTCGTTACAAACTCGCAAAGCGGCCGTCTTTAGTGGGTGGGTGCGGGGGGCCTCCCGCGTAGCCGCCGCACCCGCTCCCCCCGCGTGGAGGGCATTAGTGGCGGGGGACTGGGGTGGGTACGGCAGAAAGGCAAAAGTGGCGCACTCTCACTGCTTCCCAACGCTGCACCCCGTTGGTAAAACGCAACAAAAACGTGTAAATAAAAGAAGAAGCAGGGAAAGTTCAACGCGGCACCGGCCGAGTTGTTTGGCCGCGTCCCAGTGACAGCTTTCTTCCGCAGATCTCTGTAAGAGGGAGGCGTGAGGCGCGGCCTCCATCGGTATCCCCCAAAAATTATTCACCGCCCTTTTCGGGCAATGCATCCACACACACACACACACACACGCACACACACACGCATACACACGCACACACACACATATATATATATACAAAGCAGACCTCGTCTGTGACACTAGTAAAATGCTAGGAAAATAAAATTAAGAAAAAAAAAGACAAATGTAGATAGAGAAGAGGGAAGGAACAAACTAGCGGCGAACCTTCCTACTTTCCCTGTTAACCAACCAAACGGTAACCCATTATTTATGCGTCATTTTTCTTTCTATTTTTGTTTGTTTGTTTGTTTGTTTGTTGTTGTTGTTGGGTCGCGGTGTCCCATTCACACACCTCCACTACGACGGCAAATGTAGTCCGGCTTCGCCTCGGATGGTGCGTCCTGCGCGTGCTCCTCCGTTCCAAGCCACCCGTGCCGACGCACGCATGAAGGGCGGCACAAACCCACAGCCATGCGCAGGCAGGCGGGGGCGGCCACCCCCACCCCCGGCACAATTCCTCGACCGGGCCTCCCCCGCCCCACATCATTTCGTTAACTTTGGCGCGCGTGCCCCCAAACCCCACACCCAAGACGAAGGCGGACGTTCACACCAGGAACGAGACGCGCCGTGCTCGGCATTTCTGCAGCAGCACCGGCGGGGCGCTGGCCTCCGTTAACTGGGTTGCGGCGTCAGGCAGCCGCGCCCCCCAAGGACTGTAGTTGTCGAGACCGCAAGCCAGTGCCACACACCCTCCACCTTTGCGCCCCGCCGCGGCCTCCGCCGGTGTGGCAGTGAGGTCAAGCAACTTCAGCGTCGGCATCGCCCTGACGCCACGCAGCCCCTCCAGCGTGACCCCGGTCCATCCAAGCCGCAGCTCACGTAGCATGGGCGAGCTGGCGAGACAACTAACATCCGTGATGCCTGACACGTGACTAAGGTCAAGCTCCTCGAGGGTGCCAATGCACTCTAGCCCCAAAATGCCGCCGTTACTCAGCGCCCTACACCGCGACAGATTTAGCCGCCTCAGCGACCTCGCTTTGGAGAGAAAGCCCACAGCGCGAACGTCGGCATTTGTGATGTCTACCACCTCCAGCCTCGGCATCAACTCAATCCCGTCGAGTACCGGTGTCTTCACCCAAGGCGGGAGTGGTTCAATGGGGCCTCGCACGTCCCGCCGCTCCCCCCAGCGCCAAATGAGATGCTTCAAACAATATGTGGGGTGGAAAAGCATTCGAATGTCCTCCACAACGGTGTCACTGACATCCAACAGCTCAAGAGAGGGGAGGGCGTGCAGGTTGCCAATGCAAAACCCGCGCACATTACGGTTTGACCTTAGGAAGAGTTGTTTTAGCTTTTTACAGCCGGCGGAGAGAAATTGCAGGGAGGCAACACTTGTCTGAGAGAGATCTAATATGCGCAGTGTGGGAATCCTCTCAACTCCACGTATCCCGTCCACGGTAACAAGTGTCTCCACAAGGTATAGCTCCTGAAGGTGGGGGAGCGCGGCGAGCATGCGAAGATCGTAGACATCCGTAAAGGAAAGGTCAAGGACGACCAGGTTTAACGCATTTGAAAGCTCCGTTACAAGGACAAGGACACCCGTCACGGAACTCAGCAGAAAACCCTCATCCACGTAGAAGGTGCCTGTGGTGTTGTTAATCACAAGTTTCTGCAATGACCGCATATTCTGAATACCTTCGATACCGTCATTATCGACAAGCGTGCGGCGCAATATCAACTCCTTGATGGATTTACTATGGAATAATGATTTTACGCTCTGAATGGCACAGTAGGAAAGGTCCACGTGCTCGAGTGTAGGAATGCTCGCTAAGCCACGGAATCCAGCCTCCGTGTCGATGTCGTTAAAGCGTCCATGCAAACAGGCAGGCGACCATGAATCTTTACGGCAGAAATCTTTATTTTCAAGGGATGGACTTGCATGCGCCTCTTCATTGCGAAAGGAATGCTGGGGAGCAATGGCACCTCTGCAGTTGAGCAAGCTTAGCCACTGGGCGGTTAGCCGCTTTAGCGAAGGGCTTTCACTCAACCTGGAAAGATCCCTTACTTTGGTTGTGCTAACATCGAGCGTCTTCAACCGCGGCATCTGCGCAAGGAGACGCACATCCTCGTTGGTTACTTTGCACGAATACAAGATCAAATTCTCCAGCGACCTTGACCTGTAGAGCTCACGCAGCGCCTGAACTTTGGTGCGACTGAGGTCGAGCGTCCGCAGCGTCGGTATCTTTTCTAGCCCAAGAATCCCCTCACCCCTCAGAGGCGTTCCCGTCATAATCAGCTCCTCCAGCGAGCGGCTGGCTGAAAGAGACGTGACGTCGGTTACACGCGTCATGCTCAAGCAGAGTCGACGCAGTCGTTGCATCCACTCCACGCCGGCAATCCCGGCATTTTGTAGGGGAGTGCACTGCGCGTCAATCTCTTCTATCCCCGCAAAAAGGCCATTGCAGCGCTGAATGAGTGGCCGCAGGGAGTGCAGGTGCCGCATATGTGAGACGCAGAGAACCTGTAACGTTCGAATCTCAGCCAATCCTCGCAGTCCCTCTTCGTCAGTCGTACAAGCCTTTAAATTGATGACGCGGAGTGTTCGAGACATGGAAAGATGAGGCCCAATGACGCTGAGCGTCGTCCCAGAAAGGTCTGCCTCTGCCATGTGAATATACTGAGACAGGGATGGAGCGGCGTGCGAAACATCGCTGGCGTCCGCCCTCCCGTTGTGCCAGGGCGTTGCATAGTTCGACATCAATGCGGCAGGGAAGGCTTCCGTTGACCAAACCTCACCACGGTGAGAATCGAGGGCCGGCTCTGGCGCGAGGCTGCTAAGCAAGCTGCGGGGAGGCATCTTGTCCACTTCACCCTCGCTCCGCCCTGACGTCAAGATGGGCTGCGGTGAGAAGGAGTTGGCCTTTTTTCCCTTCTCCTGCGCGGTTTCACTTGTTCTACTTCCTGGGCCGTGGATCCCACTCCGTTTCTCATCGGTGCTCGTCACATTCAACGGCGTGTTTTTGACTGCCACTAACGACGGCGGAGGGTCCGACGGGGAATGCGTCCCAGCCGCTAACAGGTTTGGTGGTTGCTGCTGCTGCGGACTGGCAGTCCCCTCCCTCGCTCCCGGAATGGATGAATGCTGCGGCGCGCCAGCCTTCATGCCCTTCTTGGGGTCATCTACCGCGTTGTCTGCAGTTGCCGCCTTGCGCGATGTGGTGCCTCCGCCGTTGCTTGGGGCGGAGTCCGCAGCACGATGAAGTGACGTTGGCGCCTGTGCAAGTGCGGGAGAGTCAGAGGCACCACCACCGCTTTCCGTCGCGCTAGAGTGCAGAGCTGAGGGTTCCGAGAAGGCCACGGTTGCGGCGGCGCCCCGCGGCGCCACCGTGGGGGACTCCAGGGAGGAACGTGGGAAATGAAAAGTCCCCTTAAGCGAGGCTGCAGCGGCGGTGCCACAGCTCTGGCCTCGGTTGTTTACACTCGCTCCCGTAGTAGAGTCTCCCGGCGCATGCGTTGGGGCAGGCACCGACGGGACACCAACCAAGCCCTTTGCACCGTTCATTTTGAAAGTGGTAGGGTGTCCACGTCTCTTCTTGGACGTGTTCGGCTTTGCTGCCGCAATGGCACTACTCCTCGCCACGTCGTACCCTGACGACGACGACGACGACGACGACGGCACAATAAGCACGGCCTTACCCCCAAACGAGCCGCCGTGAAAGGGAACATGCATGCTCGGCAAGGGAGTGTCAAAAGTCATTTTGCTGTCATTGCTCGTCGTCGTTGGGGTGGAAAGGACTGCCTCTTGCGTGGCGGACGCGGAAGCCGTCTCCGTGGTTTCCCTTCCCGGCTGATCCATCAGCTGCGTCTTGGGCAGCATCTTTGCATGTTTTTGGCCTTTTTTCTTCTTCTTCTTCTTCTTGGGCTGCGCGGCCTCCTTCGTGGGCTGAACACCGGGCGGTGTTGACAGCTCTTGTGAGGAGGCGGCCTTCGTGGTGTGCGAAGAAGACGCGCGCGCGGGTGACACGTTGCGAGCGGCATTCGCCTCGCCCAAGATGCGCAGCAGCGACGTCGTTGTCTGCCGCACGCTTATGGCAGGGGGTTGTCGGCTGCTTTTTGCTCTCGTCTCTGCCTTTTGCCCCTCCGTACCGCCGAGCAGGGTGCCGGGGGCGGTGACAAGTCTCGGGGCGCTGCCGGGGACGGCCGACGCCGGGCCCGCGAACGACCCGCGCAGCGTCACCGAATTCGGGGTCGCCGGCAGGCGCTTGTCCCTTGCGGAGGCGGGCGTCGGTGTCTCGTGCGGCGCCAGGCCTGCCCGCCGCCCCACCATCCCCCCGGCCGCCCCCGACGGCGCCCCGTCCGGCGTGCCGGGGGCCCGCGCGTCGCCCTGCCGCAGACGCGTGAGGAGTGACGGGCGCAGCTCGCCCCCCGCAACCTGCGGGAAGTGCAGCTGCGGGTTCCTCCGGCCCAGCGGCGTCCCTGGGGGCTGCGTTGGAAGCGCAGCCACGCTTGCCTCTGCCTCCAGCCCTGCGCGGGGGGTGGATGGCATTTGGATTCCTCCACCACACCAACCCCGCCACCACGGTGCAGCCAGAGAGGGAGGGAGGGAGAGACCGAGAGAAAGAAATATATAAAGAAAGGAAGAAAAGCCGTGCGAGGCGGCTGCAGCGTGTGCGTGTGAAGGGAACGAAAACGGCGCAAACAAAGACGTCACACACAACATGAAGGACCGCGTGATGCGTTTTGTTTTTGTTTTTGTTTTTTAGTTCTTACAGGCGCCGTGACGCTTGGAGGGCTACATGAAAACTGTAAAGAAGACGCGAGGGCATACAACCTCCGGTGACGCTACTAATTTCACACACACACACACACACACACAAACACACAAACACACAAGCAAAGAAAGACGCCTCAGGAAGCCGACCGTTTGTCGGCCAAAGAAAGACCTGCAGCAGCAGCTCGTCGATGCCGCAGAGGCAACCGCCTGCCAACGCGGTCACCGCCGCTACCGCCATTACTACTACCAGAAGCGGCATGTCCCTGTTTCGTGCGCTGCACCAAGTACAATGCCCGCTCCGTGCGCTGCAAGCCAACTGCACTCATGGCGACGCCGCCAGCCCCGCCGCCAAGGAGATCCTCCGCCTCCCCTGCGAGATCAACACACACTACAGAACGTGCCACGAGCACGCGAAGCGTCCCGGCAAGCATGCTATCCGACTGCCGACGGAGTTCACTGCCGGTGTTATTTTGGCTTTGGCGCCACTTGGGGTCAACCTCACGCAGCATTTCAACCATCATGGAAAGTGTCTTGGGCCCCTGCTGGGCCGCCAATCGACGCATCGAAACGTGAATAATTTTTCGCAGCGCAAACCGAATATGCAGCATCCCCACACCAAAATGCATGGGCTCCTCAATGTGCAATGCGGCATCAGGAAAACCGACCGTGGGGGCGTTAGCCGCAGCAAAAGAGGAGACCGCCCCCCTGCCATGAGGCGAACTAGTTGCTGGCGCAGCACTGCGAAATGCCGCGATGCGCTCATGTCGTGCATCATCGGCGGCCCGTATCATAGCCCGTGCCTTCTTGTACTCCTCTGCCGACATCTGCCGCATGGCGGCAAAGTGCATTGCCGTCTCCATCACCTCCGCCAGGGTGAGGTTGAGTGAGGCGAGGGCGTGTTTGTGTGTGCGGTTTGCCGTCTCCTCAGACTGGTCCGCCATGAACCGACCGAGTGCCTCGACCTCCTCCGCCTCCTCCTCCCCCGTGTCCGCGGCTTCCATGGCGGCGGCGTCATCCATCACGGCTGCCGCCACCGCATCGGCCGACATGGGGCCTTCAAGCAGCACATCCGCGTGCGTGACGCCCAGACTCAATCGGCGCTTGGCCGCCCATTCCCGCGCGCCAACGCCCGCGTGACCTCCTCCTCCTCCTCCAGCAAAAGCAGCGGCGGCAGCAGCGGCGGCAACACTGCTACTGCTGCCCTGGGCAGCTCCTTCTGCGGCCGACGCGAAGCCGCGGTCGCCGTTGTTATTAAGGTTGTTGTTATTACCATTATTGTTATTGCTGCTGCTGCTGCTGCCGCCTCTGCGGGCAATGGCAAACCTGGCGAAGCGGTCCACGGTGGGGGGCTGCCCAAACACGTCGGGGCGGAGGCTCATGCTGCGGTGCAGGACAATTGCCAGCGCATTCTTGCTCACGAAGGCGTCCTCGCGGCAGATGGAGGCAAGAAACGGGATGAGGACCTCGTCCGGGACGGAGCCCGCCGCCCCCTGCTGCACGGAGGCCACCGTTGGCGGCGCAAGCGCCTCGCGGAAACTCGTCCGCTCCACAATCTGCCCGCACAGCTCCTCGCAAAACAGACGCAGCGCCGCATTTCGCACGTACGTGCTTGAGAGAATACTCGTCGTTGCCGCCATCAGGGGCGACAAGTGGGCGTCCGGGCGACGCAGGTAAAAGTGCAGGGAGGCGACGACCTGGGTCAGGGTGAGGCTCAGGGCATTGCGGATGTGCTGCGCGAGCACCTCGTTGAAGAAGGAAGGCGACAGAACACACAGCAGCGTGGGAGAGCGGACAAACAGCTCTGGTCGCTTGGAGCGCCACGCCTCCAACGCCGCCGTGTTCACCGGGGGCAGGTGCAGCAAAGCACGCCCCCTCTGCTTCCCCGTCGAGGACTCACTCAGTGACGCGGTGGGAAAGGGGTCACAGGAGAAGCTGCAGATAATGCGATGCACGACGCGGCGGGCGAGTGAAACGCCCAACGGCGCCTCCCGGAGAAGCACGCGCAGGGTGTCCTGCAAGGCAACCCCAACCATCAAACGCAACTCATCCGCGTAGAGGAGCGCCTTGCGGGCGTGGTCGTGGTCGCTGCCCGGGGCCGTGGCAATACTCGTCGCGCGGTGCGTCATCACGTCGGCGTGCTCCACGAGCGTCAGGGCAACGTTCAAGAAGTGCAGCAGCGTATTCTCCAGTAGATTTATGTTGACACTGTCTGCCTCGGTCTGTCGCGTATCCGCCCGCAGCTGACGCTCCGCCCGCCGCGCCTCCGCGTCCGGGCTGCCAAACCCGCCCCACTGGGCCGCATCTCCACCCTCCTCATCAAATCCGCGAGGGCCATGTTGCCGCTGCTGCCGCACCCCGTCCCGCAGCTCGCCGTCGCCGAGGAAGCGAAACCGATGGCAGACGTGCACGATGAGGGAAAGAAGATGCAGGTAGAGACACGACAAACGCATGTATTCAAAGACGCCGTGCTCTGCCGAGCTTAACGCCGCCCCCACCTCCTCCCCATCGCATACGTGCGACAGGGCATGCATGAACGACCGGCGGTCCGTGGGGGTTAAAAACCACCCCGCCACGTCAGCGGCGTGGGCGCAGCTCACCGGGAGGCGCCGCCGCTGGTACAGCCGTGGGCCAAGTTGGTGGGGACGCTGGAGGAATTGCATGACGTTCATCGCATTTCCATCGCTTCGCGGACGCAGAAGAAGGTACTGCCTCGCCACGTACGTCGCGACCACCCTGGCCAAGTTCTCCAGCTCCACCTCGCCACGTGGCCCTCGCGGAAGATCGCTGAGGAGGGTGAAAAGGACATCCAACGGCACGGGCGGCTTCCCCTGCGCCTGTCGCTGTTGCTGCAGCAGCTGCTCGTAGTCGCGGTGGCTCCTCCCACGCGACTTCGTTCCCACCCGCTCCCCCCGCAGACCGCCGATGTCGTCATGGGGCGGAAGCTCCACATCGCATGGGACGGCGGTCGCGTCGCGTTTCGAGAGCTGCGCCATGACATTCTCCTGGGAGGAAAAGAGCGGGGCGACCGCCGTCACCGCCGCTCCGCCGTTGCCCACGTCACCGTTCGCCTCCTTCTCGCCCAACCGGACAAACGAGCGGCGCTGCCGCACCAGCTGCAGGAGCTCGCGTTGCAGCTCCTCAAAGCGGAGACTGTGGGGCTCGAGGAACTCCCTCCGCCACTTCTGGGCGAGCTGACCCCACAAGACGCGGCAGTTCTCCAGCGGCACCGGGGAGCGCCGACGGGCGAAGAGTTCGAGGCTGCCAAAGACGAGCTCCGCGTACGGGACGGCAACAATCTCCGCCAGCGTGCATCGCGCAAAGACGGCATTCACGCAGTTAAAATGCGTCCCAAGAACTTTACTTGTCTGCGGAATAGAGAGCGCGGCATCCACGTTGGCCGGCGCCGCCGAGGACACCTGCACCCGACGGCACTGCCGAACCAGCGCCTCGATAAGGTCGCCGTGAGAAACCAGCTCGCCCCCGCCTCCCCCCGCTGCCTGCCCCTCCTCCTCCTCCTCCTGCAGGAGATTGGCGGCATCCATGCAGACAAGTGTGCCGGCGCTCAGTGAAGCCCGCGGTTCCGCGGCACCAACGCCGACATCCAGCAGCGACTCATCCTCCCCCGCCTCGTCGTCGCCGCCGCCGCCCAACGCTGCAGCGCGTGTTTCTCTACTCTGCACCAACGTCGGGTCCTCCGTGACGCGGTCAAGCATCGATGCGGCGTCCTCACAGGCCCAGTCCACCACAAAATCAGCAGATCGGTGTTCCGCCCTTCTGGCGGAGGCCACACTTTTCAGTTCGTTCTCCAAGTCCCGAAACGACTCCACAAGAAGCTGCAGCTCGTCTATAGAGGGCACACGCAGTGCCGCTGCCGGAGGAGACGCATTCGGCAGTCGCTTTTGCCCCCGCCCCCGCGGTTTCTTTGGTTGGCCCACCTCCGCACTCACCACACGCCAGACGCGGTGGATAACGCGGCCGGCAGGCTCATAGCGCGCCGAGGCCGCCGCAAACGCACGCAGGGAGGTGATGATGGCTGTGAGGTCAGTGCGCTGCTGCATGCCAAGACCGAGTCGTATCGCCACGCGATGTGACACCTGCAGGTCGCGCAGTATCGTTTGCACGCTCTCCGTCAGTGTGTCCAGCAGCGGCGTGGCGCTCTCCGCGTGGGCGCAGCCTCGCTTCTTGCCGCCGCCGTCGCTTCTACGATTGTGGCCGCCACCCTCGACGCACGCCTCCACCAGCTCTCCAATGGCGGCAAGCAGAGACTCCGTGGAGCGTCGCAGGCCACCGGTGAAACACACACGGCCGTGGTCCACGGCGACAACGCGTCCCACCAATCCCGCCACGCAGAGGCCTACCCACAGCAGATGGGCACGTTCTGCCCGGAAGCGGTCCCACGTGTGCTCCGGCAAGGCAAGAACCGTGCGCACACATCCGTGCAACACGTGAAACAACGTCTGCAGTGCCAGCAGGAGTACCTCGCGAAGTTCATCGCCAAGGATGTCCTGCTGCAGCGCACAGCCCCGAATAACGTCAAGCACGTTGTCAAAGCAAGCGACAAGGCAGCCAAGAAAGACGCGTAACTCACGCTGTGCCTCAGGGGTGTGTGCGGCAGCCGGGGCCGCAAAATACGTCCCGCTACCCTCTCTGGCTCCCCCCTCGTGTTCTTCGTCTTCCTTCTTCTTCGTGCGATCCATTGCCTCCGCTTCATCCCCATATTCCTCCAACGCCTTCGCTGCCTCCTGCCTCCTGGCAAGCTCCTCCGCCCCGCAGCGTTGGGGAGGCGAGGCCCGGTATTTCGCAGATGCGCGCTGCACGAGAATCACCGCCTGCTTCATGGCAAAAAGCATTGTACGGTACTCGCCGCGTGTGGCGTGCCGTAGGAGCCCGTGCAGCGGGGTGCCACGGTCAAAGCCGAGCAGCGTCATGGGCGACTCGGACATGATGTCCGAGAGGCAGAGAATACTCTTCAGGAGGCTGTGCGGCAGTCGCGGCGTGGTCGGGAGCGACAAGGCACGCAGCTGCGAGAGAATCGCCGTCGTCGCCACATCTCCGACGGAAGTTGTTGTGGCCAGCTGATGCTTGCGCCGAATCTTCAGCGCCGTCTCGGCGAGGTTGAAGGCCCACGTCACCATCGTCCAGCTTCCGGCGGAGCTGAGGTAGCCGATGTAGTCAAGCAGCACCAGCGGCGCCGTCTCGACACGCGTCAGGGACGCCATCGCATTCTCGCGCCGCTTGGCGTTTGCCGGTTCGGCGGAGGAGCCGTCCAGCGGGGCGCGCGAGAGCCGCTCCTGCACGCGCAGGTAGTGCTCAATAAAGCGAACCAGGTAGCCGAGGACGTGGGCGCTGATGGATGTGTTCGCCATGAAGCTCAGACACTTCACGGATTCCTCCAACAGCTGCCGCTGCTCGGCAGCCGACGACGCCGACACCCGCTGCACGTTCTGCAAGTAATGCTGCAAGGCCGCGACGCAGCTGCCCTCGCGATCGCCGTAGATCGGCTGCACCCGTGAGAAGGGAAGCAAACTGTTACTCAGGTCGAGCACGTGCAGGTACGAGTGTCCACTGCCCCGGCGCAAGAGAAAGGAAACGCTGCCGCTGCTCTGCAGCACCTGCGTGTACTCCACAAGCGGCAACTGCGCCGCCGGCAGACCGTAGTCGCTGGCCTGCTTCCCACCCCCGCGTCGCGCCTGTCGCAGGCAGTACACCGCCACTGCAATCAATAGATCGCTGTCGTCACTACGGAGAACCGTCGCGAGTGTCAGGTCCGGCCAGGAGGCAAACCTTGACAACTCGGCAAGAACAAAAAGCGCGGACTCGCAGGCCGCGGCATGCGTCTCTGGGGTGTCCTCCTCCGCGCTCTTCAAAAGTCCAAGCAGCAACGCAGGAAGCACACGCTTCATCAGGACGTTGTCACCGAAGTGCATCAGCTCCTGCTGACTCGTCCCCAGACGTAGATGCAGCTCAAAGAGCGCATCAATGAAACTCGCGTACCCGCAGAGAAGCAGCAGCTCCACATCCCCAGTAAGGGCGGAGAGCAAAGACGAAAACGTATTCGACGCCCATGCATGCAGCTCCTTCAGCTCCTCCTCGGTTGGCGTGGGTGACGCGTGCAGGTTGCCGCCACTCTTCAGTAGGTGCGCCACATCGCGAAGATTGGATAGAACCAATGCCCCCGTCCACTGTTTAGTGACAGGAAAGAGATGCGGTGTGGCGACGGGAGCCGTGAGACATTCCAGCGCCGTCGCCGTGGAGCGCTTCAACCAGTCCAGGCCTTCATGCCGGCGTGCTCGCTGCGCCAGCAGATGCATGAGATTTCCCTCAAGTACGGAGGGGAGAGGGAGGTTACACGGCGCACGCCTCTGCAGTAGAAACGGGGCGCTACTCCGCAACCACCAGTTGCTGGCAAGTGCCTCCGAGTAGAAGGAATTCCGCAAGAGCGTTTCCTGCGTACCTGCAACGATGGCGACGCCAACCGCGCGACGGATGTTGCCATCGCGTGCGAGCAGCGTGTCGGCCATCTCGTACGTGCGGTGCACGGCGGCCGCCAGGGCGGTGGACAGGTGCCGCAGACTTACAGCCACAAACGGTGGAAACATCAGCTCCGAGTCGTCGTTCTGGGCCGTCTCGTAGGCCCGTTCCACAGTTATGGCATCCCCCGGCTGCGCCTGCCGCTGCGCCCGCGGTGTCGTGCGTCGGGTCGACTTCATCTTTTGCACGCGACGATGCGCCGCCAGCAGCGCCAGCCACATCACCTCCAGCGCCGAGCTGCGGTGGTAGACCTCCACGGCGTACAAATCAGAGAGCCGCAGCACGGCATCCTTCGAAGCGACAAGGAGGTCAAAGAGAGGGCTGTTGCCCGTCATGCCGCTCGCCGCCTCCGTCGCATTGGCCGGCACCGCAGTCGCCTCCCACACCCGACGTGAGGAGAAGCGGGATGACATTTGCAGAGCCTCCGCAGAGCTGGGGAGCAGCACCCCCTCCTTCTCGTCCTGCTTCTTAAAGAGCGACCGACCCCCGCGGTGTCGTCGCAGTCGTGCATCACTGGCGCCCTCCGCCCCCGCCCCCGCGCCGCCGCCCGCAGCCTCCACAGCGGACTCTGCCATCAGCGAAGCGCGCCGCTCCTCAAAGACCCTCTCGTCAAAGTACAGCATGGAGCTCAGCATGCTGAAGAGTTCCGTCTGCACCGTCTCCAGCTGCCTGGGGTCCGTTTGGCTGCCGCCGCAAAGGTGTTGCTCGTGCAGCCGCGCCGTCACGTCTGCGTAGCCTTCAAGCACGATGGGGAGCAGCCGGAGCCACCAGAAGGCGCCCCCGGCGCCGTGGATGTGCAGTGTGGATTGATGCCGCACCCAGCACTGCCGCAGCGTGCGCACCGTCGTGACGGTGCAGCAGTCTTCCTCCCTCGCCGCGCCCACGGCGACCTCCGCCGGCTTCTGCGCCTCCACATCCCCTGCCAGGAGGCAAAACGGGATCATTTTGAAGTATGCGGCACAAAATGAAAGCAGCGCGTCAGCCAGCTCCCCCTTGTACGCCGTCGGATGCCGGTCCTCGCGATCGGGGGCACAACAACGGTGAAAAGACTTTAGAACAAGGGCCGCAAACCCCTCCAGCGACGCGGCTGGCCCATTTCGCTCTTGCACAGTAAACACCCGCTGCTCCAGCTCGCACATCACGCACTGTACAACCCTCGCCAGCTGACGCAGATTCTCGGGGCTCCTCAGATACTCATCCCCCTCCGTCGCGTTGGGCGGCGCCGCTGGCGCCTCCCGCGCGGTCCGCACGAGCTCCTCCATCACACGGCAAATCAATGCCGCACGCCACAGCACGTTAGTTAGTGTATCCTCTACAGCATGGGCCCCCCTGCTGTCTCCCTTCGCAACTCTGTGATGACGCCGCTGCGTCTTCGGCGTGTCGGCGGGCAAACACAAGGCGTCCAATGTATCTAAAAACGACCGCACCGAAGCAAGCAGTGCCGCCTCGGTGGCGGACTCCCGACCGACGCGGACACACGTGGCCGACGCACATGACAGCAGCACGTGCCACTCCCGCAGCTCACTCCAGAGTCGCGCCTGACGGCCCAGCGGCGCCACAACGGCCTCCACCGTCTTCAGCGGCGGCAGCGTCATGGTCACTTGCGGCGACAAAAACTCCGGCGACGCCGCCCCTTTCCGCTCCTTCAGTGTCACGGCAAGCAGCCCACACAGGAGCTTGATGCTTTCCTCCAGCGTCGGCGCTTCGAAGACGCTCGGGGACGGGACATCGTGTGTCCTTCGCGTTGGCCGTCCCGCTTCACCCCACTCCACCTCAAACAGCCCGGTGTTGTCTGCGGGGTGGATGCGGGGGGACGGCAGGCGCCGCGACGTGCCCGGTCCGCCGCTCCGCTCCCTTCCTCTCCCCGTCCCTTCTGGCCTCTGCGTCCTCGCTGCCCCTGTGAGAAGCGCCTCCTTTGCCCTCCACACAAGTTGCTGCAGGAGCTGCCGCATCTCCGGTCGCCGCGGGGTGTCGGCGGTGAGGCCGGCGTCAGTGGTCGTCGCAGGCGCAGCGCGGGTTCCGCCGGTGGGGCTGGCGCGGACGTCGGCAGCGCGGCTCTTGTGCCGCAGAGCAATGCTAACGTTGACGCAGGCCGGCGGGGTCGCGATGAAGGCCGCGTCCGCCTTGCCGAGGCGCCGCCAGACGCAAAAGTGTTTCCGCATGTCCGCCGCGAGGCACTTCGCCACCGCCGTCACCGCACGGAGAGCCACTTA